>NC_043765.1:3874936-4174936 GCF_902148845.1 Salarias fasciatus
CGATTCTGGGGTCAGCGAAACGCTGCTTCCACATGATCTGCTCCTGCGGCATCTACAGCATTTATTCTAGCAGACTAGAAAAAACAACAACGGTAGATAAGATCTGGATTTTCATTAGCTAAAGTTTATTTAGTGTCATCTGCGTAGAGCATTCATTTATTTAGCTTCACCTCATTTAAAACACTTTTCTTTCTGTCCCATTTGTATAAATTAGAGACGCAGAGGAATTTTTAGGAAACGATTAAACATCGGGCCCCTCGCAGGTCAGTTCCTACAATATTTAGTAGGTTCCTGCTTTATTGACGCTGCTCAGCTGTCCATCAATATTATCGCCACATGTTCGCTGTCGGACGTCGGTCCACTGCTGGGACTGCAGTAACCCGTAGTTTAAGTCGAGGTCCTGCATCCCCGTCGCAGATTATCAATACTTTCAGACAGAAAATGAAAAAAAAAAAAAGCAGAAAAACTAATCCACAATCTGCATGGAAGTGACTGAAGCATTTTGTCGCTGCCCCAAAGCTTTGGAAAAAAATAAGATTTGGATATTAATTCTTGAAGATATTAAGAAACTAATCTTTATTCTTTGTATTTCTATTTTATCTTTGAATAATCTGTGCAGCTGTTTAGTTAATGAGAGTTGTTTTCACTGAGATTAATGCATAAACTGACTTAAGCTGACATGACTCGGCTATAAATTGCACAAAATTTCCCTTTTTTTGGGACTCCTTTTAATTTAAAACTCATTAAGTCAACAGAAGAGTTGCTGGAAGCATTCTTTCCTGACGCTGTCCACCTCGGGTCACCTGACCAATCGCTAAACCAACACACACATCTGGCCAACAGGTGCTCGGGTACATGACGCAGGAGCAAACAGGAAAAGCTCCCGCCGGGGGTTTTATCTGCTGATTGGTCCGAAAGCACATCCAGGAAGTCATCAGTCTGGACCGGAGCGTCTCACCGCCTCAACTTCTCACGTGAACAAATATCGACTCTTCCAGCTGCCGGAGGAGAAAGGCCGAGCGGCGGCGGAGGAGGAGAGATGAGCGAGCTCCTTCACTCAGGAGCTACTGTATCGGCACTGCAGTGAAATCTATTAAGATTAAATCCATCTCTCTCGCTCTCTCCGTAACACTCCTTTAGCCATGACTAATTACCAGCCATTTCTGCAGCGCTGATAACACCTTGAGCAATCGATTTCACACAGCTTTCTTAATATCAACTGTTTAGCTGATTGTCCTTGAAGATATTCCAGAGTGGAACACGTAGAGGCCTCGCTCGCTCGCTCGCTCACTCTCTCTCTCTGGGAGGCTACAAACGCATCTCTCCTCCTTTGTGTCTTCCTCCTGCGTTCACATGCTGTGTGTGTGTGTGTGTGTGTGTGTGTGTGTGTGTGTGTGTGTGTGTGTGTGTGTGTGTGTGTGTGTGTGTGTGTGTGTGTTACATGGGACAAGCCTCATTATGCAGACAAGGAACTCTTGAAATAACTCGGTCATTTACTGCTATTAATGAGATTAGACCCTCCGTCTTTTGTAAACCAAGAACACAACAAAACAAATGTTCATATGAAGCTTTCAAAACAAAGCTGCACACACACACACACACACACACACACACACACACACACACACACACATTCATTCTTGACCTCAAAAACAGACTAATGTGGCTTGAAAGATTTTACTTTTTCACTCCTCTTTTTAATTAATTCCACCAAAATGCTTTTCTTTCAAGAGCAGACGTGAAATGGCACATTTCTCACAGTGGAAATGAGACCGCGGCGGCGGCGAGGCTTTCGCAGCACGTTCATTACAAAAGGCTCCCTGGCATATCTTGATATATGAATAACAAGGCTGCTATTATCACAGTAATGATTCTGCAACCTCAGGGAGATCTAATTCCATTCATAACCTCGTAATTAGCGTAACTCTAATCCTTCACACCTATAATACGATATTTAGAAAAAGGGTGTACTACAGAGGATAAAGCAGAGTAGAAAAGCTCTGAGACATCACTCTTTTTTTTTTTTTTGTCTGAGTGGCTCTCTCTCACACACACAGGAAGAAAAACACACCTGCAGGAATCCGGAGGATGAACTTGTTCGTTTCCCGGCCTGCCACTCAACGTCTGAGCACCAAAATAATGTTCAGATGGCTTCTCCGTCCACAGCGGGCCCAACACGCGCCGGCGCTGCCTCGGCCGCTGCAGGGTGGCCAGTCAACAACTCATGAAAGTAAACAAGGCGCTGCTGTCTGAGCCGCCGTCTCCGATGGCCTCCTGCAGACTGGCAGACTGCCTGCCCGCCTCGCATAACCTGGAAATACTGGCAGACGTCAGAGAATCGACAGCGCAGCGAGCAGAAAAGCACGGTGACCCGAGAAGGAACACAAACGGTGATTGGCACGCACGGAGGGGAGATGCGGTGAAGAAAATATGTGTGTGTGTGTGTACGTGTCGTGTGTGTGTGTGTGTGTGTGTGTTCATCTTGCGGCGTGCGGGCTGGAGGGTGTGAGGGTGACGGCCTGGCTGAGCGCTGCACGTTAGCACTGACGGATGAGCAGATTGTGCAGAAACTCATCTCGAACGTCGCGGAGCGGAGGGGTCAAACTCATTACAGCTTTATTGTCTATTAGCACCGCCCCTGTTTGAACAAGGCTTCGACTCACCGCGGCGACTTGGCAAGGCTCGTTCAGTTCCTCAGTAAAACACAAAATCCAGGACGGTTTATTTAGATTACCTTCCTAACTGGCAAACAAACAGACATGTCGCCAGAAACAAGACGCAGATGATGAAATAGGACAGAAATAAAAACTGAGAACGGGATGATTAGATGGGGAGTGATAGTGAGAGAGGGAGAAAGGTAGATTTACAAAGAGACAAGGAGAGACGAGGATGGGAAGATGGAAAGAGAGATAGTCTGAGTCATTAATCCACCACACCGCAACGACCAGGCACTATAATTACCCCCTCATCGGGGGGGGGGGGGGGGGGCTCGATGTCCCTTTGCCCTTCCTAGCGTCCCCCGACGCTCCGCCCCTGCACCTGATGTTAGAAAAAGCAGCAGCTCTGCCAGACCAGCAATCAAAACGGGTCAAACAAATGAATTCACACCTGAAGAATGTGTGAGCTGAAACTGAGTGTGTGTACATAATAAGAGCGTGTCGCTGTGTGTGTGTGTGTGTGTGTGTAAGGTGGCAATGCGCGAGCCAGGAAGAGAAGGTCATGTTAATTATCTGTGTCCGACCGCAGGAAACTCTCAGGTGCACCGACACAACATCTGGGCAGAGGACAGAGCGGCTGGGATCTGTTTTCAGATCGAACCAGGCGGAAACCGACCAACGCTCATAAAGAAGTCACACACTGGCTGGTTGGTTGGTTGGTTGGTTGGTTGGTTGGTTGGTTGGTTTTCTGACTGGCTAACTGGTTGACCGGTTGGTTGATTGCTTGGTTTGCTGACTGGCTGACTGATTAAATGGTTGACTTGTTGGCTGGTCGTGGCGGACGATTGTTGTTAACACAGTATAATTGATTTTACAAAGTCAACCAGTGGTTTTCAAAATGAGCATCACTCCCAGGAAAGATGGAAGTTGACCCCAATGACGATCTCAAATTTACTAAATAATACCAGCATATCCACCAACTTCTGTGCAAAATGTGTATATATACTTGGAGGCTTTGAAAGTGGGGCATAAACACCAAAATCCCATAACTGCTTAAAAAATGACAAAGCTAAATAAGTGATAACTCATAAAGTATGCAATTCTAGACCCTTGGGATTTCCGGGGATATTTTTTAACACCAGAACACGTCTTTGATTCTCTTAATTTCTGGCAAACCCAAGCAACACATTTTCAGGTGATCTGATGTTAATTTATCTTAAGAACTAATTAATTATTATTCTGCTTCAACCTCTGCAGGAGACAGTGTTATTGAGAAGGTTGTAATAAATATAACTCTCCATTTCTGTGCTTTCTTCAATAATAAAATATCCTTTTATGATTTTGTTTTTATTTCACATTATTCTGAATGGTATAAAACACTTCAATATCATGAGCAATACAAACCTAAAGGTAAAAGTAATCAAGCATCCACACCGAGAAATGGTAACAATTCAGTTTGTTTTTTTATTTGTTTTTAATGTTTTAATCCGATTAAGGCATTTTAATTCGTTTCTACCCTTGAAAACAAACTGTGAATAATTAATGCCAAAGCATGTTAATTTATTTAACTTGATTTCCATGAATGAAAAAACTAAATGAGCATTAAAGTGAGGGAGAGACATTCTCTCACCAACATACAAAAGCTGAGTGTAGTTTCCTTCACATTGTGCACGATAACAAAAAAAAAAAAGTGTGCAATGAACTTAATAAAACTGGGAATGATGGCGAATGAGAAGAAAACGCAGTTCACACTGCGTACTCGAACACATGTCGCGTCTCTGTAAATTTGGCGCTCGTGAAAACGTGACGCTCCACCAGGTCAGGAGACGTTTGGATGAGAGCAACAGGAGCAGGAGTGGATCCAAACTGCTCTGAGTACAAGGTAGAAAACCGACGCTTCGCACTAACCAGCGTGAAAACACTCCCCGGGATTCAAAAACAGATTTTTACTGATTGAACAAAGTCCAGATTACTCATCTTCACCTGTACCGATCGAATCCCGGATGTTTGTTGAAAGTAAGTCTGGTTACTCTTTCTCACTTTTCTTTCAGGCAGCGCAGTCAGAGTAAGCAGCACCAGTAAGTGTCAAAGCCTCTTTCCTTGAAATCTGCTCAGCTGTAAAGAAAATAGGTACAACGTGTCCTCTGAGTCACACCCTGATGAGAAATGGATCCAGAGCGGTACGAGTTCCTCCCATCTGTGACTATTCTCCTCACGACGGCGTCTGAAGCCTCGTTCGCCATCAACCTCAAGACAGCCTCATCAGTTTGGTTCCCAATGTTAAAATAACCAAAGGTCACGCAGAGAAATGACTGCATGTACAAGTAGAGGACAGCCAGTTCGCCATTAGCCAAAGCCTTTCAGAAAAAAAAAAAACAATGGAAAATGGAGAGAACGCTCTGAGCTACCAGTTTGGTTAAATGACAGGAGTGAAGGGCTGTTCCTCCATCTTCGCCTCCCCCCTCCTCTCCAAAAGCCCTTCTCTGATTTCCCTTCATCGTGCTCCTTTTCTCCCCCTCTGCTCCACATCAGATCAAAGCGCCTGTCCTCAAGAGAGGGGTGAAAGACAGAAGTTAAAGAAAAAAAAAACTTGAATTTTTCATCGAAATCACCGCATTAAAATTCCGCTCCACGAGAGGAGCTCTAACTACCATCCATCTCCGCCGACGCTTCGCCCGGCGGAGGGCTGTGCGGTGCTGGAGCCCATCACGGCCGCATACACACTCACAGCCACACCCGCAGACGGCCGAGAGGCCAACGGAACCTCGGAACGCGTTTCCACGACGGCGGCTCAAAGAGGAAATGCACCGTTTTGCCGTTTTGGTTTCAGAAGGGATTTCTATTACGAGTGACCGTCGACTGGGAAACTACCAAGCCTCGGAGAATCTGGACATCACCATCCACTGAACTCCCAGCTATACGAACACGGGAATGTGTAAACAGTCGTTTGTCAGACGGCCATCAAGCGGGGCGCTGAGGGCTTATCCAGCTCCGTAATTGCCATTGCCACATTAATTAATTTTGTTGCATTATCTGCACATTAAAGCTGATTGGGGAGGGGTTTCTCTGATTCATTAGACGTTATAGAAACATCAAGCTAATCTTGTAATTATATTATTATATGAGTGAGATGAAGCATTCATCTGCTTCTCAGCCATTTAACCCGTTTCATCTACGATTAAAGACATGGCCACCACGCTCCGCGAGCACGTCAAGAACCCCGCCGTCGCCTTCTCTGTTTTGACGAGGGGCTTTGAGATAACGGTGGGGATGAAACGACTTAGATTAAAATGCACGCGCACACAAGACACACACACACACACACACACACACACACACTCCAAGACACGCAGCAGCAGAACAGGAGGGAGAGGCGAAGCAATATAGCGAGAAGAGTGAAAACGTGCCTTCACTCAGGATTCCTCTGCTAATCCGCCGTGTCGCTGGTGACTCAAATCGCAGCTTTGACTCCAACGGATCTGGCTGGGAATTACAAGTGTAAGTGTCTGTGAGTGAGGGGAAAGGATTAGAGAGGGGAGAGGAGAGGAGACGAGACGAGGAGACGAGAGGAGAGGAGGAAAAGCTGAAGAAAAAGATGGGAGCTGAGGAAGAGGAGATAATAGAAGTGAGGAAGAGGAGGAGAAAGGGAGGAACGGAGTCTCGGTGAGTTAGGAGACCTTGCATGCCGTCACATCGCATGTATGGATTTTTCGTGAAATATGAGCGCAGCTCCCGCAACCGCGCCTGTACGTCTCCTATATCACCGCACACGAGCCTCCGTTTGCGGCGTCCACACACTCATAAAGCTCGAGGAGAAAACGGCTCCAGTCCTCCTCTAATGGTTTACCGGGGATAAAACACAAACCCCTCCCCGCCGCCGGTCTCCAGAGATCTGGACTATGGAGGCAGAATTTCAAGTGCGACAAGATCTTGGAGGGCTGCTTTTTCCAGAAACTTAGCCTGCTTCCCCTAAATTATGCAGAAAAGACAAATGCCCTGAAGGAGATGTGACTCCGCGTCAGGAAGAAGAACCAGGACAAACCAAACTCAGGGGGAAAACACTTTTAGCAGCGGGCGCGTCTTCAGGAAAGACTGTCAGGCTCTTTCCACCGTGGTAATCTGGGCTCATGCAGTTATTACATGGGTGAAGGTTAAAGTCTCGCCAGGATACAACAACGTTCATTTATCATCTTCCCTTTTTTATTATTATTATATCACAATCCATGGGAAACAGCCTGAGGTCTTCACCCACTTCGCCGGTGTCCAGGTGCCCTGGAGTGGAGTTCAGCCGAGACTGAAAGCAGCGGCTTTTCAAGCAGCAGAAGACGAAGGTGAGAGAAGCAGCGGTGGTGATGCAAGGAAAACTGGCAGCAGCTCGTCTGAAAACATGACGTGAATTAAAAATAATGAGCGTTTGGAGGCTGCACAGACATCATTAATGGGAGTGTAACAGATGTTGACATGCGGGATTCCTCTTGTACGGATATTTACTGACAGAATCTGACAGAAATCTGATCGACTTTCAGTTTCACAAAAAGTGAGACTGAAACAGGAAATCCGTGATTAGTCCAAGCTAATACGATTCTAGAAGGAGCCTCCAGGCCCATGTAGCGGTAAGTACTCCCGCCTCACTGCAGGAAGACCGCGGTTAGATTCTGAGTGGAGTTTGCATATTCTCCCTGCGCACAATGAAAACAGAAGGATTTTATTGCCTCTCAGAAATAAAGAACATCCACTCCGCATCCGCTCCATCAGCAGCAAACATGTTTTTGTTTTCCCCCTCTCAACCATCCGAGCTGATTAATGTATATGAATGTGGTCTCATTATAAACGTCCCCAGATTGTGCTCGATGATGTGAGAGCACGCCTGGGCTTAGAGTGAAATGTCACTTGAAGAGGAAAAACAAATTGGCACTCTGAGAGAACTTGTAAAAAGCAGAAGTGAGTTGGGGGTAAGTAAGCCGCTTACTGCTCTCTGCCCTGCCTGGGGAACCCCGTGACGCTAAATGGGCCCCGGTTTACCATCTGACAGTATACCCGCAGGGAGCTGGGCCAAGCTGCCTTAATTTGCTTGACATCAGTTTAAAAAAAAAGCCTTAATTGACTTTAGAAACTTTATGGCTTTCTCTCAACGGGAAGGTTTTAAGTGGCAGAGCGCTCTGTGTTTGGCATGGGCCTTCCCAGGGGAAAGAAGCTCTTTAAAGGGATTTTGAAGACAGATAAAAGCCCTCTCTTTCCAGGGGTGGCAGAAATACAATAGCCATGTTGTCATCCTTGCATACACCTACCGACGGGGTTCTCTCAATACGTCCCCTGCACTGAGGTGGAAAGCCTGCAGTGTCAGCCGATTGCGGCGGAGCGGCCGCGATCGATGGGGCATTTGAGGCCGCTCGCCCCCTCGCTCCCTCCTAAGCACTTGAGCCTCTGCCAGGTAGCCCCATCGATTGGGCTTTCCTCTGTGATTTGGTTCCCACTGATAATAAATGAGGGGCGAGGAGGTGGGAGTGCCGTTGCTTTAAAGGCGGCGATGCGCAGCCATGCGAGCAACGCAGCCATCGGCTACGCTGCACATCAGAGGAAATCCAGAGTAAACACATCGAGTTAAAGGCTGAGTCCAAGGCAGAGGGGGCAAACTCATCCTTTACTAAGGTGGAAATAACAAGTATCTGAAACTCAGAGAGGTTCTGATTTCACTAATTTCTTCAAATTTGCAGGATTTTTGTTTAATGTGAAAACAATTGAAGAGTAAATAATGAGCAGAATGAGACAAAAAAGCCCTGAAGTCATCTCAAAGACAGATTAGTGATGTGTTGCAGGTACATTGACCAAAATCTGAAAGTGTTCAACTCGCCACAGCCTGTTCAATATTGTAATACCAGCTTACACCACAAGATGGCGAACGGAGTTGCTTAATGTAGACGGCAAAAAGAAAAGCATTAAACGAAATTCAATGTTCCATAACTTCATATTTAAATGTTTAAATGGTTTCAGATAAATATATAAGTATACGAGCTCAATTATTGCTAGCGAAACAAAACTTGTGACTCTTGAGAACCAAGAAAAGGGTCAAAGCAGGAAAACAAAAACACAGAGTTATTACTACTCTTAGTCTCTTTGCCAGAAAGGCCGGAAGATTCTCTCAGCCAGTCTGAATCACAGCTGCTGCTTTTCTCTGTGTAGCTTTAGTTTCTCTGTTTCCGACTCTCCCTCGTTTCGTCTCTTATCGTCATCGTCAAGGTTAAAATGAGCAACATGTTTGAAAGTGCAGATGTAGGGAGTAAAACTAAAAACAAGTGAAGCGCACACATAAAAAATATCTACTTGAGTACAATAATAAAGTAAATACTATGAACCAAGAAAATATCACGATAAAGAAGAAGTCACACAGTCGTCATCTTTTTGAGACACGAGCACAGGGGTCGAGCTGTGACGTCTGGGTGAAGTTCATACCTGATTGATGAAGAGCCCAGAGGTTAATTTGTACACAGCAGCTGGATGATAAGGAGATTGAAATTCAAATCACAACCTCATGGGTTTCAAAATGTATTGACTGGATATGCAAAAAGCCTGTAAAGCCCAAACAAACAGCAGGAGGCGCAACTTAGTGACCAGGAACTGGACCTCACATAAAAAGCTCATCAATATTTCACAAAAACACCTATTTCACAAAATAGTGCTTTTATTCTCTTTTCCGCCTGAACCTTTGGACACAGCGAGCAGATCGGATCCAAACGACTTGCTGTTTTGACGGCGCGGCGCTGAGTCCCTGTACCTGTGAATCAGGTGGCGTTGAGGCACTTCCAGTTCCCTGGTCCTGAAATCGCAGCGGAGATATCTGATGCAAGCTCTGTTTATTTTCACATTCCTATTCTCCTGATTTGTGAAGCTTTTATGTGCCTTCAAAAAAAAAAAAAAAAAAAAAGAGGCAGCGCGGCTGAATGAGCCCACGGAGGCTGTTATCACAAACACGAGCTGGTCCGCCATTACAGACCTTGGAAGATAATATAGCTCAGATTTTCCAATTCGCACTGATAAACAACAAAAGATAAGTAAATTATGTGTTTGGTTGATAGTTTATCATTGGAGCTATGCAGCTATTGTTGAGATTACATCTAAAACTACTGAAAAGCCTTTTTTTTTACCTTTTCAGTGGCGCAACATTGGAAAGCAAGGTGCATTTGTGAAAAGAGGGGCAGAGCTGACGACGTGGGTTGAACCAAGTCTTCTCTGGAAAGGCCAATCAGCTGTTTTTCAATCCATTTGGCACCTTTCTACGCAGATGAAAAGTATTTCCTTTTCTGGCCAGCACTTCGGTTTAACGTCCCCCTGCAGCCGACGGACGTAAAGACAGTTAATCTGCAGCTTTCTAACAATAACTCACTTAAAAACGGGTTGTGTCTAAACTACAGCTTCAACTGGGAATGCTTCAAGTCGATGCCTGAACTGGGACATTAAAAAGAAAACCACAAAATAAGTCTCCTTCGACCTCTGACCGCCTGTCAGAGGAAACAGAAAGTGAAGTCATTCAATAAAGGTTAGATGAAATCTCAGAGGTGCTTACGTCAGAAAACTGAGTGCCAGCGTTTGTATTTCATCCTGATAGATGTTTGGACAGATCACCGTGAAGATTATCTTGTTTGAAAAAGCATTTTAATGTAAACCGAGGCGTGTTCTTTCAAACATCCAGTGAAAATCAGATCTCGCTTTTGCAAAAAGGTGAAGTCAGCAGCGGGCCGAGGTAAAATAAATAAAAGAAAGAAAATCCTCCCTGCAGCACGCTATTAAAGAGTCACTGAAAATCTACAGAGGCAGAAAACAGGAAAAATGCAGCTGAACAATAAACTTTAGTATTGAAGAGGACAGAGGACTGAATGACAGTAAATTGTTGAGGCTAAACAATCGCATCAGAAAGCGTTTATAGTTCTTTTATGGTCAAAATACACCGTTCACAGAAAAATAAATGCAATGAAAATCAGATAAAGACTGCATGAAACTCACTGACACGTGAAATAAACGGAAGATGATTTTGACTGAGGTAAAAATGCTCATTGATGACAGATCCCAAACGATTGGAAACTCCCTTTTATTTCCACAGCAACCAGACACTTCCGCCTCATGGATCCAAAGCTTCAAACAAGATGTGTGTCGGCTCAACGTTTGTCTTGAACAAAGGAGAAGGAGACGCCACACCTGAGGGGACGGCAACCCCTCAACAACAGTCAATATCCTGGATAATCCTGAATTTCACTGGGAGAAGACGTGGCAAGTTTGGCAAACCGCATATCCAGTCCGTCACAAACAGAACAGCTCAGTAACAATCAGCAACATCGAGACATGTAGTTTTAGTGTTGGGCCACTAGTGGGTGCTGTTGTTTGAGTTTGTAATGAAACTACATACAGAGAAACAATAGACTGTTGTTGCTGAGCATGTGCAGAGGAACTGTCTGCTACGACCTCGGTGCGCAGCAGAAGGAGAAACGCTTCAGAAAGTTGAGTTTGCCGTTTCCAAGGAAATGATGGCGGGAAGTTTTCAAAACATTTTCAGTGACTTCGAGCACCGAAAAATTCTTTGAGGTGAACGGTTTTTGAAGGAATTTTGCTAAAAGCTTTCCCTAAAACACTTTTCAGGATTATCCATTGATCGCTTGTGGATGTATGCCGATTAATTTCTACATCGTAATCCCTCAGATGCTGAGATCTGTGCGTGGCTATTTGATGAGTGCCAGGACCCCCCCATTCATCTATCCAAGGAGAGAACTCAGATACACTGGCGATACGAACGGCATTACTGAAACCAATCAGGTGGTTTTTCTTGTTGGGAATACATGATGGAATCAAAGCCCATGCAGGCGTTAAACTTTTACACAGTCAGAGCAACCAAGGTGAGGGATTAGCTGCTGCGTCACCATTAAACAGTGTCAAACGGCTGAAGCTTCCTGCTCCTTCTGCCTAATTAGAGGTTTTTACTCTTTGACATCTGTGCCGCTAACTAGCCTGTTTGTGGAAGAAGCTGCGGCGGCGAACGATGCTTGAAGGTTTGCTTTGAGGGCAGATGATGTGTGAGTGTTATTAGGTCTATTTATCTGCGTGAATGTAAACCGTGCACGAGCAGCGCTGGAAGCCAGCATTTTTCGAGCGATGCCCAGTCGTCTCAATGCCGTTCTTTTATCTCTCTCAGATGTCTGTCAGGAGCTTCTATCATCTGAGGCCAAGCCGAACACTCCTCACACCCAGTAAACACCATACTTCAGGGGGTTTTAATGGGCAGTGGACGGTTCCTAAGAGGATGAAAAAAAAAAAAAGAAAAAAAGGAAAAACCCTTTGATTTAAATGTTCTTCAGGTTCCAACAACAGTTCTTCAGACGTCAGAAGCATCTTGTGACTCACTGATGTGTTAAATTGGTACAATCACTCACACACACTTAAAATCAGCTCTCCTGTGGCACGTCTCCAGCAAAGTAATATTGGTTCTAATTACCTCTGTCGTTTTCAGGGGCAGGGGCGGCGGCGGCGGCGGCAGCGGCGGCGGCAGGGGGAGAAAACAGATAGGCGGGCAGATTTGTGTAGAGATAAAAGAGAGGTAATTCCAATTTGAAGCCTCCAATCCACTGGCAGGAGGTGTTGTTTATGGAGTGCAGGGGAGAGAGAGCGGGTTGAAGGGAGAAGGAGCGCGTTGCATGTGCCTCGCCCTCCTCACAGCTCTAATAGACCCTTCATATCCACACAAAGCACTTTCTCAAGTTCAAATGTAAACATTTCTGCCAGCACCTGAGCAAGCAGCTTTCCCTTTCACTAAATCAAAAGTGGAATGGAAAGTGATGACAGGGTTTGAAGCGAAACAAAACAAAACATAGCAGGCTTTCAGGTGGTGTAACATGCCCTTTGGCAAGCACAGCCACAGATCCTCAATCAGCTCCTGACAACAAGCTCTGACTACAGCTAAATCTGGAAACAAATGCACCTTATCAGACCATCCGCATCCCTGACGCAGCGCGCCACAGAGACCGCCGCCGTTTGTTGTGTGCTCCGTGTGTTCCTGCCTCTGATATTAGGCGTGGTATTTCTGCCGAACGCTGAATCGTAAATCCGTGTGATCTGAAATGAGCTTAACCGCGCCGCCGAGGAGCCGCCGGTTCATCCGGCTCGGTGACACCCGTCCCGAACAGACGAGTCCAAACTGATTCCAGCGTTTAGAGAATCTAAAATCTGATTCAACGATCAAACCTCTGCTTATAAAAACAACTTCAGGTTGTAGGAGGGCGGGCTGATAAACCTGGATGTTTGTGTTTTACCCCTTTTCTTCCTTCATGTCGATCTGACTGAATTCCTTCTGATAGAGGGATCAGGTTGTTCTGTTTACATTACAGTCGGTCTTTAATTGTATGTAGATGAAATTATCATGTGAGACAATGTGTTTGTTAATCATAAAGACTGAAACATGCAAGAACTGCCTCCGTGCTTCACCTTGATCATCCCCTCACTGTAAATAAATGTGTGGAATATTTATAACGGAGCTTTTTCAGTGTTTAGCATTTGTTAAATGTTACCTATTCAAAAGCCAGGAGTGTTTACTTGAATGTCGGTGCCTTTTATTTGTTTGCATTAACATTTTCTCACTGATATTTGAACTAAATACTGTCAGTGCAATGCAAAAATGATCTTTTCAGGGGTTTTTTACATGAGGAAATACCACATAAGCATTAATGTGAATGGATCCTGACAACAAGAAACTCACTGGCTGAAAGAGTGTCGTCCAAACAGAGATTTTACAGTTCAGTACAAAACCATCACACCCATATAATGTAGTGTTTATACCACTTTCATGAAGCTGATTGTACTGCAATCAAGCAGTGCTTCAAGTGTGAGGGCAAGTACATCCAGAATGCATCAAGAATGAGTCGTTTATGGTGGAGATGATCAAAAATTGTAATATAACCGACGAACAAACTTCCCTCTACTTAGTCAAACTGGGATCTTCCCATTCTCTACTGGGAGAGTGGGAGGGTTTTTTCTGAAAGGTCCAGGAAGTGGCTGTGACTTAACTCAACAGCTGCTTTGGTTAAAATTAGTTAATGTCCTTGGTTCACACTCAATTTATTTCCATTCACCTCATTTTTGCTGAAAGGAGTTCTGTCACCACTTCAGTGGATTAGAGTTGTAACTGTAAAGCTTTACAGCAACAGTTATAATATTTAATAGATACGTTAAGAGCGGACAACAAAGTAACAGCTGCCCGGTAATTGTGCGTAAATGCAGTGTGAAAATAAACTACAGCCCCCTTCTCGTTTCTTCTCTGGACTCTGACGACAATAAAGAGGAGCTGCTGGCAGTTACCGGTTTGTTATCGTCACACAAACGCCGTAAACGCTGCAGATGGGATCTTCACAACTGGTAACTATTCCAGTTCCCGGCCGCATGAATGCAGCAAGAGACGGATCTAATTTGCTAAAAAAATGTGTTACTTATTTGTTAATAGTTGTACAAAATTGGTGCAATTTTTTTTCTTAATTTCGAATCTTGAAAAAAAGGAAAAGCTTTTTTTCCCTGTCCATCAACATGTTGAACTCTGAGCTCGAATCTGTAGGACCTTTGTCTTTAAGCCTTTCTGAACAAACACTGTTTCTATAAATGTAACTAATTATATATATTTCACCACTATTTTCAATCTCATACATCCTCAGATTTCATTAAACAGATATCAAAATAACCATATTTTTTATGACTAACAATGCACGTGATTATTCTGTTGAACGACACCCGACGGTGAACGCAGTTTAGAGTTTTATTCAAGTAAACGTCTGCTTGGTCACTAGTTTATAACAAGTGAGCTAAAGAAACATGGAGAAATACTGCTGAAGGTGGTGTATAAAAGCCTCGAAGGGCTCTTAATGCACAAAACATTTTCAGGGACAATGTTTAAAACTCTTAACCGTAAACTGTGCTTAATTTTAACTAAGAGATTATGTTTTCAATGTGAGTCAACTACCAGTCTTTACTGAAATTTTACTTCCACCGACGGATAAATAAATTATTTGCCCAAAGAGCCTTGATAAAGACCCAAACCTCTATACAGTGACTTACTTCTCTCACTTTTTCTGAGCTGTTTAAATAAGGTGAGACTTTGCCTCGCCTTGTCTTTTACCTTCCCAGTGGACGTCTGATGACCCGAAGCTGCTCCAGACCCGGACTTCTTTAAAACTAAATTAAAAACATCTCTCTTCACTGGAACCTTTGGTCTTTCACACAAACTGACCTCCGTTTGATGTGAGCTCAAGTCTGCATCCGACAGTCTTTAAAGCAGTCTCAAAAGCGAGAGGAAGGAAAAAAAAAAAAAAGAAAAGCATAAAAGCTCCTTTAATGTGATCTTAACTTACGTTACACAAGCGACCTAGCTACCCCACAACAACACAATTTATGTGCACAATACAAGCCGAACAAAAGGCCTCTCTAACTCTCATGTTATCTCCGGTGTAAACAATATTCCTGAGCGCTGCGGCACACAGGAACAATATTTCACTTAAAAAAAATGCCTTTAATTGCTTACAAAGCCCCGAAACAGTGTAACACAAAGCAGAAATAATTGGGGTTGCACTTAACACTAAACGCAACAAAATGCATGGAAAGCATGTAGTCCACACACACACACATACACACACACACACACCCCTGAAAAAAACCCGCTCCGATGCCTCCCCCGCAAGAGCAGAGCGGCTACACTGCCCCGCTGACCCCAGAAAAACAATTAAAAAGCCCGTGGCATACAGAGAGCCTCTAATGGGCCACATATGAGGCTGCTAATAAGACTGAGGTGCGGCCACCTGCTGTGCACAGCCTACTAATGCCGGACCAGGAACGAACGTCGCCGTGGAGGACGGGAACGCAGCGACGGAGGGGAGAGAGGGAGAGAGGGATGGAGGAGAGAGGGAGAGCCACACAGCAGGGGGGTGATGCTTCTGAGACAGAAACAGAGAGGGGAGACACGGAAAGCAGGACGGAGAGCAAACCGAACGAAATGAAAATAGAGAGAGCAAGCGAGAGAGAGAGAGAGAGAGAGAGCAAAGTGGTGCTCCTCTCTCCTGGTCCTATTACAGTTAGGAGTTTGTTTATCATCAGGCCTCAGCAGACTACCCGCCTGCTCTTCAGATAAAACTAACCGCCGGTACCACTGGAATTCATTATACACGGCGAGCCGACAGCTCGCTCACGCGGGTCTGGAGAGGAGAGAGCAGACTGTGGCTTCCTGTTCCATTTGAAATTACAAACATCCCCCTTTGCTTTTAATTTCTCCTTTTCTCATTTGAATAAAGAGGACAGACACGGTAATTAACAGGGTATTAAAAAAGCCAGGCAGTGTGCAGTGGAGGAGGAGGCAGTGGCGGGGAGGCAGGGGGAGGCAGGGGGAGGCAGAGGAGACGGAGAGATAGTAACTAAAGGGAAGAGAGAGAAAGAGAGGAGCTGTGGAGAATTAATAACAGGCCAGATCTCTCCAAGGCCTCCTTAATGGGCTGTGACAGGAATTTATTCACACTTAGGCTGGTATTAAATCAAACGCCAGGCGAGTGGCAGTGGCAGGCTGCAGAGCAGGGGTGCGGCAGAGGCGGCGCAGGAGGGAGGGGGGGGGGTGGGGGGCGCAGGTAGAGCAGAGCAAACGGCGGGGTTCTGCCATGTCGCACAGGCTCCCTGTTACAACCCCCCCACCACCGCCACCACCGCCGCTCCACATGGAGGGTCATCTCCAAGGCCTCCGGGACAGGGGGGAGGGACGGGGGGAGGGAGCGGGCGAAAGGATGTATGAAGAGAACAAACGATGAGTGATGTGCCACTGACAAGACAGCCTGTCCCACGCCCCAGATGGAATGATTATCAAGTGGTCCAGAGAGCCGCGATGAATCATCCGTCCTCCATTCTGCAAACTGCACCGTCACTCCGTTAGACCGCCAGCCGGCCAGAAACGGGGCCGATTCCCAACGACTTGGACGACGCTCGCCGCAGACAGCTGGAGGAAGTGGAATCTACTCACAGAGCTCGCTCCAGATCAGCGAAAAACTCCGCTGGCTAATCCATTTCTCATATTCTTAGCCCTCCTTCCTCCGTTAATTGGCGTGTGACCAGTAATGTAGGGTTGTAATTTCTGGTCACTTGGGTGCTGCAGAGTTTCTTTCTTTTTTTTTTTATGATTGGAGCAGAAACATGTGGGGGAACTGGGGACCCTGAATTGATATGCACAATCACAGTCTCCGGCACAAGAGGTCTGCGGCACAGAGATTGAGCAATCGCAACCCATTAGGCACCAATGAATTATGGCTAATGCATCTTAAACATTTATGCAAACACAGCTGACTTTCACACACGCTCAAATGAACTTCTTCGCACACACACTCACATTTGCATAACCTACAAACGGCTGCACGTGGGCATGGGAAACCTGAACTACTCACACACACACACACACACACACACACACACACACACACACACACACAGGGGCGCAGACATATGCGTGCACATGCATGCAGGCCATGTGGATAAAGAGACATTCCCTCCCCCCTGGCGTGCACGCTGGGGAATACGCACATCCAAACACGCTTAAATGGAAATACATATCGTCACACGGCGTGTGTCCTCGTCAAGACACTTGTGGAGAGTGATGGGAGCGGCGCCTCCTCTCGCCGCCACCCCCTCCCCTCTCCAACTCCGGGCAGATTGCATCACCATCCGTCAGCCAGACTCCGACAAACAGCAATTACCCCAATCGACAGATAACGAGAGCAAGGCTATCACTCACAGCCGGGACGGCCCATAAAGCAGCCAGACATTACCATGGAGGAGCCATTCATCTGCCTCTCCGCCAGCCACCACGGCCCCCCCCCAGCCCCAGCCCACTCTGATCTCCACTACCTGTTCACGCCGGCAGCTTAGGGGTGGGCTTCAGGCTTCAAGACACACTCCACACAGGCGTGGGATTAAGGAAATGGGAGGAAATTGGGTAGAAATAACAGCAACTGCATAGGTCAAGGTTACTTAACATGCAGAAGGATCTAATACGCCACCTGCTTTATTATGCATGAGGGAAACTAGAGGGTGAAACAAAACACTTCAAACTGAGTAATTTTCCTTTAGGAATGAAATGTAATATACATAAAAGATGTGAATCCTCATTGATGTTCAACCGGGTAACGCCCTTCAAATTAATTCACTCAACAATCAGGATGAACGTCATTAATTCACTCCTGCTGTGGTTTGATAACAGAAACCCACTGAACTGAACTACAGACTCATTTTCTTCTTTCCATTATGTGGAAGTGAAAATGTTAATGTGACCGTCTTCCGTTGGAAGCTTTCAATGGACGGAGGTGGTTGTGTTTAACAACTCGTAGTTTAATCTCTACACAAACTTGAGAACAACGTCCTTATCGCTGCATGATATTCATGTCCTGGAAAAACACTGATGTGTTCACTGCTTGTTATGAACTGAAATATTTGAAGAAACCATATTTGAGTATGTAAACAGATATAGATATATAACATCTCTTTTTCTACACATATCACCAGATCTTTTAGTGAATTTGCTAATTATCTGAGCACATCAGGTGAGATGGATGCTGACCAAATAAACCCTCGTTTCCTGTCATTACCAATCAGAACAGTACTTCAGTACGTGAGTCTATGAGTCACTTTAGGCATTTGCAAATATTAATATACCTTCTCCACCTTCTTCTGTCATTTAGCGGGGATACCCCGCTCTGATCGCACTGAGCAAACACCACTCTGTCTGAAATAACCCCGATTCACAATTTTAGCCAATATCTAGACCCTCAAAAAACCAAAACCTGAATCACTTCACTCAAAAGAAAACTGAGAAAAAGAAAAGCTTTATTAAAGAGAACAAAATGTGGAGGAAGAAAGGCTGAATGGCTCCCCTCACCCTCAGTGAAAAACAAACCTGACAGGACTGAACACAGCGTAAGGCTTCGCTACGTCTCCTGGGTAATGCCAGCTGAACCTATGTCAATATTTTGCGGTGGTCTTAAGCAGAAAGCTGGACTTCCGGGACGAGGCTGCAGACGGGGATTAGGCGAGGATTGGCCGGCGTGGAGAGCTGGGCTGAGCGTCCCGCTTTACATTATTCTCTGGTGTGAGAACAGAGCAGACACTTCAATGGCGCTCCTCAGATCACGCTCTTCTGTCGAATGGTAACAAGGCCAGTGTCTGTTCCAAGGTTATTTCGCTCAGAACAGAGCGTACGGGGGGAAAAAAATCCCCGGAATCCTATTACGCTGCCGTCCTATCAGGCTGCCTATCGCCCCGGCCCATGAAGACGGTTTATATCACTGTTCATTATTTACAGCTGTGAGAGAATTTAAAATTTGATAGAAGGCATCTTTTGAAAAAAGAAAAAAAAAAAAATCCTACTTTTGGATTTCCCGAGGATGAACTATGAAGCTAACCCAGTGTGACATATCAGCAGGAGAGTGTGCAGCATGCTTGGACTTATCTTTTCACTTATGCATCCATCTCCCCTCGCTGTCAGCATCCCGTTACAGACGCCGTCCGATTTTCAATGCCGCCGCTGAATTTCATCAGTTTTCTGTTATTCCTTTTGAAGACGCTATCTGAATGGGGACGGCTTAACTCTGACAATCCACAGCTGTCTACACATCTATCAGTCCGCTCTTCAATCAGTCTCTCTACCTGTCTCTCTCCTCTACATCCACACGCCGCTTATTCTCTGCAGCTGCTACACATCATTTCCTTCATTTCAACCCCAAAATGTTTTTGAATTTTTAAACGGTTTTATGATTCCCCCCCCCGCCCCCTTTCCATTTTCTTTGTCCTTTACTCTCCACTTCACACATCGGCTCTCTTTGACAACACGGCTATCTGGTCATTCATCCGTCTTCAAACACTTTTCCCACCTGAGCAGTCCATCTCTGTCTCTGCCTTCACACTCACCCATCCTCCTCTTATTTTTATTTTATTTTTTTACAAATCAGTCACATTTTACTCCTTTAGCCTTTTCCTTCTCACATCTCTTTGCCTTTCGGCTCTCCCTCCTCCCCGTCCTCTCATCCAGAACTATCCTATCTGGCTGGAGCGGCTGCAGCAGATGTAGCCAGGCCACAAACATCTGCTTCCCCCGTCCCGCCACATCTCCCCTCTGCTGATCAGGCTAACCGCTTTAACTCCCCTAAGCTTGTTGTCCTTACTGCTGCCTTAATGTGCAGCTGGGCAGCCTGGGCAGAATCACAGCTAAATATGTTGCAAGCGCACGAGGCGTGCACTGGAAATGCAAGAGGCAGATTGCAAAACGCATGCGAGTCATGAGTTCAACTCTTAACCTCTGGGTAACAGCAGATTGAGGGAAAAACTAAAAATGTCAACATAAGTTAGGCAGACTCGCTCAAACAGACTAAAAAAACCTTAAACTGTGATGAATCAGAACTGAGAAAGTTAAACAGACCACCTGCTATTAATGTTCTGATATGAGAAGAAAAGCAGTCGTCACAGAAAGCGATTGATCCAGAGTCACAACAGCAAACAGCCAAACTGGCGCCGCCGATCAGCCTCCATCAAAGAGAATAATGTTGGACTACAAAGTTCAGCAGATGCCCAGTTCTTGGTTGGAAATCAACACTGGATCGGAACCTAATGCTGGTTCTGCATCATAACCGCCTTTACACGGAGTCCAAATGCTGTGCACTGGGATAAAAGCAATCAATATTAATCAACATGAAGAGTCAAAACCGAAATGTAGAAAAAAAGAGTAGGAAGAAATGGTTGGTTTGGATTTTTTCGATATCATTTCCTTCGTATGATGATTTAACAGAGGCCTAAAAGTATCAGCACAGTTCCAAATAAACCACATGTGCTTAATGTTACAACACAAAACCACAGTGGAAGTGGAGCAATTTGTACTGTTGCTTTTGTGTTTGCGTTGCGGCTTCAGTATTCCCACTGTGGGTTTTGTATTTCAGTCACGGTTTATGCACCGAGCCACACGCCGGTTTGGTTACACAGCAATAACAACGTTAACCAAACGTTAACCTTCACCTCTGATGGTTAAGACGCTGAAATCAGGTAAGTCTACATTCAAACAGATGAAAAACATCTGCCCCACTGGAAAGTGTGGTTTCATGATAAATATAAGCACTGCCAGCCTGAAATGGAAGCTACATTCTTGTAAGCATTTCAGTCGATTCCATGTAAAAGGGCGTTGTCAATGTATAAACGCAAAGCTTTTCTGAAACAAAACCAGAAAAAACGAAGCATTTTCACTTGAAACGTTGTGTAAACGGGCCCCAAGCAACAGCTGGATCAGGCAGATGTTAAATTAATTCTAAGTCAAAATGAATAAAGACTGATTTCTTAAATAGTGGAGTAAAATTTGAGCTGGAGAGGCGGGCGGTCGATTGATTTGTCCTCTGGTCTAACGGCGGACGCGCCGAAACCCAGCTTCCCCTCAAGCTGAGAGCTCTTCGCATTGAAAACACCTTAGTGAATGTGTGAATGGGTGAACGATAAATCGTGAAGCGCTCTGAGACCGGAGACCTGAGTGGAGTCCATTTACAGCCTCGCAGAGCTGAAACACGACGAGACGGCGGTGGTGCTAAAAGACAGCTCTACCTCAGCTCCAGAGGAAGGAATGGCAATAAGTACCCAGCTGATGTTTTTTTCCAGAAAAAAAAAAAACACACAAAAAGGAGAAAATCCACATTATATCATCATCTCGTAAAGTGGTGTGATGGACAAAATGAGATTCAGTGTAATGTTTTGGCGAATCAGAGATCTTAAAGAGGCGTTCTGAGAGACTAACGAGTGTAATTCATTTGGCTGAACCGCTCCTCGATCTGCGGGTCATAATGCGTCCCGTCGCCGTGTGTGTGACACGATACACATTAGCCGCATTATTATCGTTTCACGAACTGTTTCAAGAAAGACAACAAGCTAAAAAGTGTGCATGTAAACACCGCAGGCTTCATACTGTTGGACATAAATTAACTTTGCAAATCACAATAAATGTGACCGTAAAAACGTGAGGAATAAATGTCCCAAACTAATCTTGCTTTAATGAGCCTCCTTGTTGTATCAAGACATGTTTGAAAGCCGCCACCGTGTTTTTACGAGTCTCCAAGCTTTCGGTGTGATATATTTCACTTTAGATTAATGGCTCATCTAATGTTTAAATTGTACAGTAGAACGAGCTGTTATTTTATTTATCAGGCGTAATGAGGGTCTGCGGTGTGTTCAGGTCTGCAGGACGTGGGAAGAGCTCGCCTTGAGCATATTATGGTAGTCTGTCTTCTCAATCTCGATATACTAGGATCATTTGACAGAAATCAATTTGCATGCTAATGCTTTGCATAGAAGGAAGGTCACATCACAAACAAGGTTATTTATCACTCTGATACAAAGGTCTCTAATAGGATGAAATTACACTCACTTTCAGCTTTAATATTTATGTACTGTCATTGGAAGTCACAAAAGAAGCAAAAAAAAAAAAATTGAAATGATTTTTTTCGTTTTTCCTTTTTGCACAAATGATGGAAACAATTTTTAGTATTTCAGGACAGTTTTGCAAAGAACTGGAATAAGAACTGGGTTATTTATCTGGCAGAGCATCAGCAGGCTTTTACTGTTCTCTTTATGGGTGTGCCGGGTTTTCTGTGGAAAGGAGAAGCCGTTTGTTTTGGAAGGGGCTGAGTGCAGCGGAGTGCAGGGTTCACTGCAATGTTTCACTGTAGTGTTAACATTTAAAAGCAGCCAGGGGAGCTGTGCCGAGCTCTTAAAAATAACCAATTCTCATCTCTGCCGCTGACACTTCTGACCTTGGACCATTATCATTGCGGCACACTCAGACGGCTTGGCATGCACGATGCACCGTGCACTGTACAGCGCCGGGCCGGCACAATGCTCACACAAAGAGAGGGAAGAGAGAAGGGCTTCAGCCGGCGCACACACACACGTATACACACACACACACACACACAGAAAGCATGAGTGAGAGCAAATACAATCTTGTCTCTCTGAGGAAAGAACAAAAGCGCTTTCTCTTACTCTCACTCAATATATACCCACACACACATACATACACACACACAAACATACTCTATATACAAACACGAGGAAAAGAATCCATGAGAGATGAGGCTAGCTAAAAAGTCCTCCTAAATAATGCATGACGTGTTTTACCTGAATCCCTGCCAGACCGCGCTGTTCATAACTACTGTAGTCGGGCGAGATATAGGAGCTGCAGGGAGGCGCCGTGTGTGGCTGCCGCCGACTGCTTATTTCACCCACGTTTCTGGAGGATCTCCATCTCATCCAACCAAAGCTGATATTTGCGCACGGCGTTTTAATGTCATCTTGATGGGCCTGTTTCCAGGGAGAGATTAAAACCTAATCCCGGACTCAAAAATAATCTATGGTGACAAATGCCAAAACGTCAAGGGGCAAGGGTTTGACAGTGTGGAGAGCGGCCGCGTCGCGCCTCACTGGCCATTTCGGCACTGCGACGACAAACCCTGCATTGTGTTTAACGTGCAAACAAACAAGGCTTTTATCCTGTCTTTGTTTTGATAATAGAGGAGTGATTTATTGTTTGTACTCATGGGAACCTTTCAAGATCATTCCTGCATCGTAATGCAAGCTGGAAAAAAAAAAGAAGAGCACGTTTGAGTCCTCCAATAATCTAACGGATAATTAGACCTGCCTATGGAGGATCACTGGTGCAGAGTTTTTGAAAAGGGCATCCGGACTGAAAGTTTGAACAATTCAAACATGAGGATTGCAAATGTAAAACCTATCAGTCGAGGTTCAAGAGGACCCCGCCTGGTCTGAGAGGACAAAGCCGCACATCTTTTACTTGAACTCAAGTGTTTTGTTCTTCAGCGGCATTAAAAATCCAACATAATGATTGAAGGTTATCTGCACATCTCTAGTAAATAATCAAAAAAGGCACAACTACTGTTTGCCAAAAATGCTGATGTTTTTTTATGGAGAACATTTCACGAGCAGATAGTAAAAACAGTCTGGATCTCTACAAAAATATGGGCTCTGCTTTACTGCCTCTGGTAAGAAAAAAAGATCAAATCGGAGGATTATTCCAACATTTGAAGGTAACATATATAATTTACTGCTAGTTGCATAAGGTGTTGACTCTATCAGCAGTACAGCTAACAAAGTGAAGGGCACAACGGGACGTTTTGAACTTGAACGCGGCAGCAGAGAGGCGGAAGAAACTCATACAGAGATTCCTTTTATTTAAAGAGAAAACCTTTCATTTTATTAGAACATTCATGTTGTGCTGGGCTGTTATGAACTTTTCCCTTAAAAATCAAGTCGGGCCATTCATTTAGAACAGAAAAAAAGCTTTTGTCTTTTAACAGCACAGATACAGCGACGGTGCGACTGTCTTCGAGCAGCCTGATATTTGAGTCGATGAAGGTGCAGCTGGTCAATATGCAAAACGACATCATTTGAGTTGAATATAATTCAGAGGGCGACGGTGATAAAACCACTTCAAGCTATTTACATCTCTGCTTTCATCGCTGGGAGACAGCTGTGCCGATCACAGCAATGTGCCACGACAATAGCGCGGCAAATGCAAGAGCGAGATGTAACACCTCAGATCCGCAGCCACACACAGATGTTCCGGCTTTTTATGGACGCGTGCATGGGCGATAAAATTAAATAATCCGGAGATGGCTACGGATTTATTTTTACTGTACACGTCACGGCAGGTTTCAGATGTGTTGTCGAGTTTATTCCCGGTGTGAGATATTAGACACAATTTGTGCTAAAACACTGACAATTCGTTTGACTGAGCCGCCCACCTGTTTCGCACCTCTTCACTCCCACCGTCTCTGTGTGTTCGCTGCTCGGCTCAAAATACCACACAGGTGCATGAAGAGCGTCTGAAGCGGCGACATCCCTGCCGGCTAAACAACGTTTCAATTAGGACCGGTTCAAGCCGAAAACATTCAGGGAACGGCTGAAAAGTCAAGTAGGATTCTCAGCGTCTCCTCAGAAAATATTGCTGTCGGTGCCTCACAATGCCACAAATGCAATGAGAGAGGCGTGTTCTAATACAACCCTCGCCACCAGAGAGGAAGTGAAGCCAAGCCGCACTGCTGATATCAGCACATGTGGCTCACAAGCAACTGAAGACTGGATCAGAAATCATTCAACCGTGAAGATAAATCCATGTCTTACCTGTGTGCTGACAGCCAGCACAGAATCAAGTCTACTGAAGGATCAACCAGTGCTTTAAAAATGAAAGAGAGGATGATTTGGTGTATATGTTTGAGGAATCCATCTTATATAGAGTCTATGCAGAAATTGAAAAAAAAAGGTTTTTTATAATGGAAATTAAAACATTAAGTGATAAATGAGTTCTAGATTTAAATTTGGCCTTGGGATTTTGATTGATTGTACATGTGTGCCATGATTCTGTACCTCAGCTGTAATTTCTAAGCTTTTTATAGTCAGAAGTCTGTGTACTTTAGATCAACGACGGGCACCGGGTAGCCTCGATCCAGGTCTGTCTGATGATATATGCTCCTGCTCAAGCATGGCTGTTGATGATTAAAACACAGATTCTTCTTCCCAGATGCTGATTTACTGCAAAGTGTAACCCAACAAACCCGAAGCACAAGGTGGATTTAGCTGTGAAGCAGTCACTGGGAACAAACTGTCTATTCCCAAGGTTAACATCAACGCTCCATCAATAAATCTGCCTGAAAAACAAGACATTATCTTATTTTTATGCATTTCTGGATGTGCAAATATGGCTTTCTCAGTAGCAATGCCACTAAATCGATCAGACTGAGTCTCTAAACTTTACATTTAAAAAACTAGCCCCAAACAATGATTGCATTATGATTTTACAGCCTCATTTAGAGTATTTTCTGCACCTTGTCTATAACTGGGTTTGTTTGTTTGTTTGTTTGTTGTTTTGTTTATGTGTGAAATCGTTGTCTGCGCTGTAATGTTTGAGTTCGGCTCATTTAGAATTTGACAGTCGTGACTCAGGATCACATCTCGACCCAACAATCCTCCCGACTTGACTGACACGGCGTGTCAGTGTGAAGAAAAGCTCCCCGCTCTGCCTTTCACTGTTATGAAACAGCCTCTCCATCCGAACTGAGAAAAAACATATCTGACAGTGAATAAATTTAAAAAAGCTCTTAGGTGCGTTTGATGTCCAACACTTGAAACCACTCGAGAAGCGAACACCTTATTCACAAGATGTGGAGGGAAAAAGAAAGAAAAAAAAAATCAAGTCATCGCTTCTTTCTTCCCGTTAATATTTAAGATGCCACCAGATTCTATTTTGCTCATCTCAGCTCTTTGTAGCAGCTGGTCAGCGCTTCTGTCTCTGCTATTTGAACTATATTTATAAACTACAGACGTATCTGATTAGCTCACTTAGACTACTGCTTTCCTCTTTGAAGCACATCAGCATCACAAAGCCTCCCGCTCTGAAGGAGTGGGAATCAGGCATGTCGGTATAACTGGTCTTAATCAGGCTCATTACGGCTCAGGCCACACGGTGGTTCCTCACTCAGAGTCCAGGACGAAGCAGGAGACCACCAGGGATCCTCGGCGGGGGCGTGCATGTCAAAGTAAAACTAAATTAGACACTTTCTAGAAGCTAGAATAATCCTAGGAATCTACCAAGTCTTTCACTTCCAAGACTCCTGCTTTAGTTTGTTGGTGTTGATGTATTGGGAAATCTGACAGAAGAGACTGGGTCAGTTTCTATTTTACATGTTAGTTAAAGGTGCTGTAGGCAGGATTTTGCTAGTCAATGCTAATTTTTCTGTGTTTTCTTTGGATTAAATGTTAGAGTATCCATTGATAATCCTTTAGGAGTGTAGCATAATTGCACTACCGCGAGGGCGCAGCGTTTCCATCTGTCTCTGTTCTGAGCTGAAAAGGAATCTCGACAGCTCCAGGTATCTTTGACCAATCAGAAGAGCCCATGAGGCTCTAACCGTGATTGGTCGAGGGGCGTTTGTCGCACGTTCTTGTGGGAGGGGCTTAACTTGCGTAAGGGCGTGATGTCAGAGAAAACAGGACAGGATTGGCTGTGCTGGGTTTCAAATCGCCATCTTCAATGGGTCAAATCGCCATCTTGCTTAGGTAACCCTAAGCAAGATGGCGGAGATGCGGAATCCTGCGTACAGCACCTTTAACACCGTAACTCCTTGAGCTAATCTGGTGATGTTATGCCAGTCTGTTGGTCATCTCCCATGGATCTTCATTAAGGATGACCAAACGCCATCGGATCCCGAGTATGGAAAACAGGCGCCGGCTAACAAACACCTGGACCCGGTCCGTGAGGTTACTGGTTACTCTCCAGGTCTCAACACCGCAGAGCGAGAGAGCTTTGAAGATGAAGATCTTCAGTTTGGTCTTCAGGCTACAAATTGTAATTTATGGAGAAAAACATAAAAATCTTACCATAACTGTTTCTTCTAGAACCATAAGATAATAGATGATTCATACATTTTGTGAAAACACGGCCACTAGGCCATTAGGTGTTTCTTTGAGTGCGTTCAGTGTGCAAAAAAACTACAGCCTATGTTAACAGGCGTAAACATTTAATGCATCGCGTTTACCGTGACAGACACATTCTGGTTTTAGTGCGTTTTTTATAATCTATTTGTAGCAAAGAGGGGCCAGAAAAAAATCTTCCTGCCCAAGTCCGGCTCAAATCACTGCCTGAAATAAAGAGACCTAAAGAAGCAAACTGAGATCAAATAAAATATCGCAGTTGAGTCTGAATTTAACAAGCTAACCAGTAAGGCACAACCTTATAAATCATGTAATACCACTTTGTACCACTAGATGGTGTACTGAGTCACTCTACATGTTTTCCTGAACAACAACAGAAAAATAAGAAGCAGCAGATTTTGGCACCAGAAAAATGGGAAATTGGAAAAGTTCTGAGGTTTTGGCAACAACTAACAGGAAACTACTGAACCAGCAACTCACTAGCTGCCGCCTGGCAGAATTTAAATCCTGCATGCTGGACCTTAAAGGTCATAGAGGCGCAGCTTTAATCCGAGCAATCAGTTAGCTTGAAGTCTAGAGTTGAGATCTGAATTTTCAAGGTTGAACAGATGTGTGTAACACGCTGAAGGAAATGTAGTATAGCATAGAGAGCCAGCTGCTCCCATTTAAGGCGCGGTGCGTTTCGGAAAGAAAAGAAAAAGTCTGGTACCAAAAGCAAATAAAGTCAAGCTGGGGTCAGGTAGGAGTAACAGGATACAGGCCTGAAAAGTTCCACTCCGTACGTATCTGTGTTTCTAAGGAAGGTGAAGCGGAGCGACACCCCAATAACAGAATCCCCTTCTCCAGAAACAATAACAAAAACACCGGTCAGTTAATCCAGGTACTGCACTCAGTACAGCCTGGGATGAAGACTGAGCTCATTCTGGTGGTGTGGTCACTGCTTTTAACCCAAGTTCACACTGCGGTTCCAGGTCTCTCTGCGCTCACTCTGGCATTTGAATGTCGGCGTGAAAAAGAGAGTGTGTGTGCTGAAGAGCTGCTCCGATACATTTTCTGCAATATAACTTCTTTGACTTCTTCAACAATGCAGCTGTGCAATGAGATTATTATGCTGCTATTTTTAAGGAGCGGAGAACTCACCAAAAAGCTCATGAAAAATAGAACAGAGTCAAAACAGCGGCAGTGTTTCCTCTGCGGACACATCTGCAGCCCCTCACACCCTGCACTTAGAATTACTCTTTTACATGATATAGGGAACTCTTGTTATTCAACCATTACTGAAGCGCCTCAGCCTCAACCGTTAAGACTATGATCAGTTTGATCTGTAACCTTATCTCCTCCTGTTGCTTCCAGCAGCCAGGACTCCGACTGACAGCGCCGCGTACCTTGTTGACCTCCAGGATCTCCCTCCTGTCCTCGCTGGCCGGGCGGCCCTGCCCGGCTGGGCGCTCCTCGTGCTTGGAGCCGTCATCCTCCACGAAGGGGATCAGTTGCTGGAACGACAGCAAACACAAACCTGGACGTATTACTTACTGTAAACAAGACAAATGTGAGGGGATGAAAGGAGGAAAGGAAGAATCCAGATGCCTCACAGAGAGTCAGGAAATATATTTTGTTTCAAGGAAGTCAGATCACCAGCTATAAATTACACCATGCTTAAGTCAAATTGTGAATTTCACATGTATTTCAAATGTATGACAGATACATGGAAATATTTGTCTTTTTTTGTTTCATACTTTGACATTTCAGCTCTTAAGCCATAAAAATCCCAAATAAAGCCTCTCAGAGTGTTACAATAGTTCATAAAATCTTGAGGTTTTTCCTATTTCTGTTTGAAAAGCAATCATAATTACCGTTATCAAAATATGATAAAATCTTGTTTCAATGTTGAGAGTGTAAATATCAAACAAATCCATCAGTTTATGAGATGCGCCTGTATATTTCTTTTGGATTTACTCATGAATAGTTAATAGGTTATATATTGGGTAATTTCCTTTATTCAATGAGAGATCAAATTTTGCAGAATCACAAACATATGAGGGCAGAATCAGTGAGCAGCTCCCATTTTAGATTCATATGAAAGCCTCATTCTGTGGCGAGAGGTTGGCTCAAACAAAACATCATTTTCAAATATCAGAAACTGAAAGGTCTGGACTAAATAACGAAAACATGCCCGACTAAAATCAGCTGGAATTTAAAATCTAGCTCCTTGTATCAAAAACTGAGATGCAATTAAAATGTGGTTAGTTGTGAGTAATTAATTACAAAGTGTCTAATTATTGAGATTTGTTTTTTATTTTAATTAAGTCCCACCGCTACTGACGCTGTGAAAAACAGGAGAGAACGTGGCTTTCAACCAAAAATTACTGCTGGATGTGAACATTTTGAAATGGGCATCCTCATAGCAGCACACTTCACATGATCAGTATCTTACACACACACACACACCAGCGCTGACGGCTGCCCCGGCACACCATCAGGAGCCATTCGGGGTTCAGTGACTTTCTGAAAGACGCCTTGACTCATAGTTAGAGCGAGATGGGGGACATAACCACCGACCTCTGACCTCTGGCCTGGAGGCCCGGCCGTTCTAAACACGGAGGGCTGCTTCGGGGTTTCACTGCAGTTCATGAGGCCGGCAGAGCTTCTCGTCTTCCTCCCAGGGTTCACGTAAATTACAATGACGGCGGTGTGTTTTCACTTTCCGAACAGATTCACAAATGGAGGGAAAATGTTGAAAGCTCTGCCGAAGCTATCGGCGCGCCGTCCGCTCCCGTGAAGTGGTGAAGAACGGGGGATTCTGTGGGAGCTCTCTCACATGCAGCCTGACTCTCTTCAACGTAAAGAGAGAAGAGAGAGAAAGCAAGTGGGAGATTAATTCATTTTTAAACGCTGTGTGTGCTTGACCTTGTCTGCTTGACACTACAGTGAAGCTGATGTGCGAGAGCCTTCAGGCGAGGTGGCGGCGGCGTTCCTGAGAGCCGGCAGGACCGCTGCCCGCCGCGCTGCATCACACTGCCCCCTAGTGCCTCATCTGGACAACAACGGGAGCGGAACAGGGGGCTTCTGCTGCAGTCACACATCAAGTTATCTATGAATGTCTGGAGAACAGATTGTTCCCGGTGTAACACGGGGGGACGACATAAAGAAGCAACACTTGGCCTGTGTGATTGATGTATTGATGCAGAAGTGAATTTTCTCATAGGAAAAAAAAAAGACACACTACTGTAAGCACATGTGCTGTAAATGTACTGAAATATAGTTTGAAACTATACCAGAGCATGCACAAAAAACACACACAGGTTTCATTTAATGAGGCTGTGAAGGAGTTCATAATACCGAAAACAATGAATCGTCTCCCAAAACTAACATCACTTTCCTTTCCAAAACAGAGACTGTCATACCAGACAAGATCACAAACACAGATTAGGCGGAGAGTCTCCAAACAACTCGGAGCCAGTAATAAAAAAAAAAAAAGCCACACGGTGGGAAAACACACCTTGCTCCAATAACAACTTGGCATGACGCTCATCTAAATAATGCAAAGTTCCTTCCAGTGCGAGGGCTGACTGCAGCGTTTGGCCCGAGGTGCTGCAGCTGGACCCGAGGCCCTGCAGACACGAGGCCATGATCCAAACAGTCCCACTCATCTGGAACCAATGGCTCGACTCGTGTGTGAGCGCAGCGGGTCGCCACCAAGGAAAAGACTAGCGCCAAATAAAAAAATAAATACATGGAGGGGTGGATCGCAAAGTATAGAAACAAATGAAGCGAGAAGAGACTGCAAAGGCAGAACGCCAAGAGGGGAAGAGGGAGGGGGCGTGAGAGGACAGGCAGATGTGGGACACGAGCATGAAAAGGAAGAAGAGAAAAGAGAAGAGACGGACTGGAAGGAGGAAGAAGAGCGAAAGGAAAGAATACGGTGGAAAACTTTCCAGCTAGTTTCCAGGCAGAGGCTGAACTCAGCAAGGACACGTGTAGGACATTATATCTACAAACTATGAGCTTGTTTCGGACTCGGGGGAAGTTTAAGTAGGAAAAGATGAAAGTTCTTTTTTCTTTTTTTTCATGAGATAATTTTAAGGCCAAAGCCAATGACATATCGAATTTTAAAAGCAGCGGGCTGATTTTGGCAGGTCGTGGGGGGAAAATGAAATGTGCTGAGTACGGTGGGGAAAGATGGATGGCGAGCGGATTGTGTGTGTGTGTGTGTGTGTGTGTGTGTGTGTGTGTGTGTGCGCGCGCGCGCCTGTGTGAGTCATAACACTGGCCTCTTCCACAGAAAAGATGGATGTGGTTTCCTGGCTGACAGAGAAGAATGGGCTAATGAAGTTCTCCAGGTTGCCTCTGAGACAAAGGGAAAAAGAGTAAGAAAAGGCAAAGTGAAGAAAAAGAAAAGAAAAGAAAAGAAATAATAAGAAAATAGCAGAGTGAACGTGTAACCAAGAGCGGGAAATGAAATGGACACAGTTATTCTAATCAGGAAATGACAAGAGAAAAACAGAAAGGGAGGAAAAATACATCCACCGGCAACAAATACACTGATGGAAATGCGAGGAAATGAGGGGGGAGTCGATATCGAGCAGCTGTAAGAGTGGAAAAAAAGAGTGATGAGGGGCACAAAGAGGGAGAGAGAGCGGGACGGACAGAAAGAGGGAGGGAAAAAAGGTGCAACAAACGACAGCTGGAGAGAAGCCGTGGAAAGCGCTGACGTGTGCGTTTGGGTCCAGCTGTTCATTAAACGGCTCTGCTGCTAATTAGGCTGCGATGAGGTCACGGCGCCCGGCTCATCGATTCCACTTCCTGTTTCAGGCGGCCAATAGCGAGCGGCTGTCAGACACGCACCTGAATTCTCCGGGATGATAAATGGCGTGCGCGCCGGGGCCAAAATCAACAACCCTCGAACTCAGACAAACACGGCGAGGCGAGCCGAGCCGAGCCGAGTCGAGCCATTGGCCGGTCAGCGGCGGACCGGCTCCCGCAGCCTCGAGGGGAAATGAATAAACATTTAAAGAAGACGGAAGGAGAAGGCGGAGGGCTGAAGAAAAACAGCCAGGCGGCGTAACGGCACAGGGAGGGCTTGAGCCCCAGCAGCAAAGGGAAATGTCAAGCAGGGCCCGCCGTGCACTCCGATCCAAGGGCAGGGAGCGGCGCCGAACACCCGGGGAACACACCAGGCCGACCGCGGCTGTGCAGCCGTTTTATTCAAAGCACAAAAATGTACACGGTGGCAGCCATCGCAAATTTGTTCCAATTTAAGGCCGGTCTCCTCCCACACCCTCCTTTATCCTCAGTAAGAGTCTGGTGAGAGAGATTAGCTCCGAGCCAATCTGTAGAAATTGGGAAGGGACTGCCGCAGTCATAAATCCAATCAAACAGCGGTGGATAGCCTCACTGTACCCCTGCATGGCGCCTCGCACACAGCCGCTCAGGGTGTGTGTGTGTGTGTGTGTGTGTGTGTGTGTAAACGTGCCTTGATGTCATACCGTAGAGAAGCTTTATATTTAGCAACCACTTATATTCTTGAGTCGGACAAATCCGTGCACGGGCTGTGTGTTGTGTTGTGTTGTGTTGTGTTGTGTTGTGTTGAGTGACGCAGGTGGAGGAGGTGGGAGGCCGGGCGAGCAGGAGCGCCGCGGCGCCCGGAGGTGGACGGAGACGGTAACCAGCAGTAAAGAGACTCTGGAGACTCACCTGGAGACACCGATGAATCTGCTGCGAGCCGGGAAGAGACAGACCCTGAGGGAGTGGGTGAGATAAGAGTCCCTCAGGGGAACGAGGCCTCTCTGTGTGTGTGTGTGTGTGTGTGTGTGTGTGTGTGTGTGTGTGTGTGTGTGCGCGCGCGCGCAAGGTGCTAAGATGTAACAGAAACAATGGCCCACTTCCTTTATACGAACAGCTTCCTAATTTAGCCGACAGTCGGCGTGGAAAAGCTTCGGCTATATAAGGCAGCGGCTGGAAACGTTAACAAATGAGAGTCAAGACGAGAACATCAAGTCTGCAGGGATCAATCAATCACCACAAAATGAAACACGTCGGCAAACACAACTGCGGCCGTTTGAGTGGTTATGTAATAAATCTGAAGATGCAGTACATCAGACACACACACACACACACACACACATACAGCACCAATTCCAAAAAGGTTGGAACTATGTGTAAAGAGTATAGAGGTAAGAAGCTATAAATGGTCATTTTCACCGCTTTCTGCACACATTCACACACACCGTCATGGTTCAGTGTCTTAGGTCCTGTTTTAGAGAGTGTGGAAGAACAGCCGTGTGAAAAAGGTCTGACTCCGTCATCGTGTAGACGGGCGAAAACGACACTTTCTGGAAACACTCGGAGCTCCCGAGAATGAGCAGGTGTGGTGGTTTCATCACAAAAACAGCCAACAGCGCCCACTAGTGGCCCGACATGAAAACTGCATCATTTTGATAGTTTCTCCCACGTAAATTAAAATGCTAATAATTGAAACGCTGTCATGTGAAATGGGCCTTATCCAAAGCAACTGACACATGGAGGATCAAGTACGAAAAAAACATTAAAGCTTCTTAGTTTTCTGCATTTCTGTGTCGCAAAACCCCAATGTGCTTCACCTCACACCACACAAACTATTAGGATCCAGCAGCACCGGGGATAATTAATGACAGTTAGTACACAGGCAGGAGGGTGGACGAGTGAAGGGAACAATTTCTGGTCTGATGTAAGATTCTAGCTATTTTTATATATATATATATATATATTTTCTAATGAGTTTATTCCATCTCAGCAGTTCCACTCTCAAACAGTCACTTAAACAATCTTAATCTCAAACAAACACACACACTCTATCAACCTTGTGCCTGTTCTACCCACTGAGATATACGAGTTTGTGAAATTTGCATTTCATTGGATTTGTTATTGTGTTCAAACCTTTGGAGGTAGTGTTTAAATTTATCTGCCTCATAAATGAAAACAACAAATAAAACTTCCCCTCGGCGTGTCGGAAAGACTTTCGTCTTCGCTCAATGACACTTGAGTTAAGAAGGCCTTATTTTTCCGGCGTCGTCTCCACTAAATAAATATGTTTGCCGTGTGCTGTTTAGCAATCAGGTTTCTGAAGAGCAGCGCGAGGAAATAATTAGGCTGCGAGTGCATGATCAGTTGTGCACACAATCCTGGAGAAAAGCTCCTTAAGTGTCCAATTTAGAGTTAGTTTTTGGGCACAGGTGATTCTCCTCCTCCTGGTGAGTGAAGCTGAGAGGCTCATTCCGTGAGTTTCCAGGAAGCCGCTGCCAGCAGCAAGGTTTACATAGTATAATTATGGTGCCAGTGCTTTTTGACTAATCTAATTGTGGCTGATTACACTGGCAGTTCCTGACATGCACCACACTCCAGGAGCACCTGGACCTGCCCGGATGCACCGCTGTCTCTGTCAATACTCATCAGCTCCAAATAGCTTGACACACTAATTCCCGTTTTAAAACGGAAGGGAGTGTTATTATTATACTTTTAAACAGGAAAACCTGTCTGAGATTTATTAAAAATGCCATAGAAATAAAAGCTATTTTTTCTTATTGCTCTGCTCAGGATGCTCTTCAGCAGCTCTACATATCAAAGCTTGAAGAAACTCTTCTTCTTCTGGCTTTAATTTGGATGTTTTAACACCAATTTTAACAAAATGCAAGTAGCAACTTGTACAAATTTCTCTATTTGTGAATATCTGTAGCAGGTTTCAGTCTAAAATGTGTTAAATTTACTGACAAACCCAGTGTGCAGGTATTCTGTGGCCTTTGGAGTAGCCTGGTGACTTCAGGCTAAACTCTTGGCTTTCCCGATCAGACTAAGGTGAAATCTTTACAGAGAATGGTTGCTACGGTAACTCATGTTGAACTTATGCTCCAGAAAAGGTTACGTTCCTGTTCATAATAGCACAGCAGGTACAGAGACTGAATCCTTGCCGGTCAACTCTATTGGAAAATGAGAAAAGCAGGTTATGGAGACTGAAAGAGGGCCTGACGCCACGATGGCGTGACGGAGGAGGCTGTTCGGCATCTCGGGGAGCGCTGAGAGCGTCCCGCGCTCACCTCTGGCGGTATGGACTCCAGCCCGGCGCAGTTCTCGTTGCATTTGTCGTAGACGAGGCGCAGCTTCCGGAAGAGCACGGAGAGCATCCGGAGGTGCTCCTGGAGCTTCCCCAGCCGGTCCTGGTGGGTGTTGGGGTGGTAGGTGACTCCATTAGGCAGCTGGGAGGAACCGCAGAGGAAATGCCGTGATCAACAAAGCGCACGCCTCCAATAAAAAGCAACAGCCATTGATCCAAGAGCGCTACAAATCCTGCGCCGATAACAGACCATTAGAAGTCTTCCTCTAATGCACGGGAGATGTACTTTTATTTACACTCATAAAAAACACAGTCTGCCTAAGAATGAAAGTAATGGACGGCACTGACATTTCAAAAGTGTCCTTTACATGTTTGTGTCTGTGCAACTGCAAGGTTTTGATAGCGATGAAACAAAGTCCCAATTTAAAGCGCCGAACTCAAACGCGGCAGCATCAAACGGCAAACAGCTTCCACCGCTGCACTTTGAATGTTTCCTCTCACTCTCGCACCGAGGCGGCACCGCTGGCTTTTAACTACAATGAGTGTTAAACAGTAACAAGACATGTTTTTATTGAGGGGATAGACGAGCCTCTGGGGCAGCGGCGTCTGATTATAAACATCCTACATAGCATGAAACAAGCCTGCCTTCAGGGCACGCAAAGTGAAGCGAGAGGCTCGGAGAGGCAGACACAACGAGACGAGGAGAAGCTACAAGAAGAATTTTTATGAGTGCAAAAGCAGCCAGTGATCTATAAAAAATAAAAAAAACAAGTCACTACAATGCTGTTTGTGCATTCTGGGTGTTTGTTTGGCCCGTCTCTGGCTGTGATTTTAACAAGGTGCAGGGGGAACGTCTCCGAGGAGGAAGACGTCCGTGATAAACTCGGTCCGACCTCGCTTTCAGGACACCGAGCCGAGCCACATGTGAACCCAGAGCCGAGCGCAAGTACGCCTTAGAGCACAGACAATCTGTACGAACTCTTATTTTGAAAATAAAATCTGCCAGTGACCTGACATGCTCAACCTAAGATGTTTGAGAATACGCGTGTTTGCTATGTTTTCATGAAGATACTGATTATTCTCTGGATACACAAACCTCCTGGACACTCTGACTCATTCTCTTGGTTCAGCCTGCTGGTCAACTCTTTCCCTCAAGTCTGTGCACCTCTGCTGCAGTCTATTCAATCTGCTGTATAGTCTGGATTTTCTTCTCAAGGTCTCCATGCTCTCTCCTGCAGTCAGTCTCTCTTTCTCTTCCTTCCTTCGCTCCTGTATGATCTCTGCAGAAGCCAGCAGCTCCGGATCGGTCCCTCCTGCCCCCAGGTGTCTCATGTCAACTTGTTTGCTCATTTGTTGTTCTCCGTCTCTCCTCCATCCTTTCCTCTCTTACCCTCCTTTAACCTCACTCTCTACGGCAAAAATAGCTGCCAACTGTAAGTCTGGAACTGCTGAAGGTTTCTTCCTGGTAAAAGGCTTTTTTTTTTTTTCCCCCGCTGCAGTATTGCCAGTACTCTTGTTGAGGTATTCTGTATAAAAGTGCCATCACATGGTAATGCTGGTACTATATAAATAAAACTGAACTGAAATTCAGTTAGATTTTCCAAAAGTACACTTAATCCCTTGTTGAGAGAAAGTAGATGTATTTGTGCTCAGTAAGCTGGTAAAAGTAGATATACAGATTAAATTCCTCTTCTCAAGTGAAAAGCAGAGGCTTTAGAATTTAGTCTGAACACGACAGATGAAAGGAGCACTTTGGAGGACATTTCCACCGGCCAGTCCTCTTCTTATTCTAGCTGCCGGTTTCAAACGTCCTTCTGAAGCAGAGCTGGAGATGGAGAGGGTCTCGCTCTGCTCAATTGTCTGTTTCATAGTCAGCGATGTGGCCACGGGTTCTGCCCGTCAAAGAAATGAGATCAATCCAACTACCCTACTTTCATCCCACTTTATTCAAACTGGGGCCACATGGGGTCCGTCCAGCGTTCTGTGGCACGGGGTGAAAGGCAGGCCGCTCTCAGCAGAGGGTGGAAAGAGGACTGAAGGTTTTAGACAAAAATAACTTTTAACTACTTGTACAAAGCAATTGGAGGTATAGATATCGGGAAAATATTCAATTAAAAAGTCAAATTTTCACAACTACTCAGAGTGGGAGAGACTTATTTAACCATTGATTGTTTTACTGTTAACAGATATTCTATTCAATAATCCCCACATTTGGGAAAGTAATGACAAAAATTAAGTGGAATTCAAAATGAAAAGGAACAAGTTATTCTGAAAACAGAGTTAAAAAAAAGTACAACTATCTGTCCCAGTTTAACACAACATCATCTGTGTTCAATAAAGTATTTTACAAAAGGCAATTTTTTTTCAAGTCCATCAACTCCAACGGGAGCTGAAACGGTCCGATCTGACTCCCCGGAGTGATTTCACAGTGATTGAAACGTCTCCAGAGAGTGTCTGAAGGCTCTTATAATTCCTCATCATTAAAAAGAAAAATACTGAAAACATCATCACTGCACTTTCTAATATATGTGCTTGTACTTTTCTATTCTGTCACTTTATATAATATTGTGGAAGTTTGAGTTATGTGTTTCAACAGTTCTCTCTTTGAAAGGAAAGCTTTGCTCTCCATGAGCTTACATGTGTAACTACAGGTCAAACAAAATAAAAAACAGCGATAACTTTAAGAAGGAAATTTGATATTCCACATCTTTTACTTTCATGTTTCCAAGTATTACATGAAGGTATTTGTGATTCACGGAACAAAGGTAAACGATAAAAAGTAGAGCGAGAGACACACACCTGCATGTTCCTGAGCAGCTGAAAGATCTCCATGGTCCTGAGGACGATGTCCTGGACGGTCTCCTGGCCGATGCGACACAGGGAGGCCGTGTTGACGTCTCGCGCTGCCTGGGCCTGCTGCTGCTGCTGCTGCTGCTGCTGCTGCTGCTGCGGAGGCGGCTGCCCTCCAAACGGAGTCACGATGGGAGGGGTCGTCATGGTTACAGTGGGCGAAGATGCAGGAGGACGCAGAGAGGGTCCAGGTGGGGGTACCTGAGGGGCTTTTTCACACCAGTTCACCTTTACATGCCTCGAGGAGGAGGAAGAGAATGAGAGAACAGTTAACAGACGTCTGAAGGAGGTCGGAATTTTATCATTTGGTTTTAATACTTTTTCTTTCATCACAGTGAAGTGATAGAGAAGCTGTTCTTCGGTCAGCCTTTGCCAGTTTGTGCATTATTTCCACATTAGTGTATGTTAATCTGAAATTGGAGATCCTATAATGTTTTGTTTTCTTCAATTTGAAGAAACAATGCCCCATATACGACTTTAGATGTTTATTAAAAGTCCAGTCATGATAATTAGTTCAGTTTGTACTTCTACGGTCTTTAATTCCTTAGATCACAGCAGATAAGTCACCACATAACATCACATCAGAGGAGCAGATGAGCTCAATGCTTGGCTTTGATATGTACGAGTTTGTAAATAAAGCATAATTAAAGTTTCATAACAGGCTCAAATGAAACGCTGGTAGTGTTTATGTAAAACGCTTCTGGGCGACTTGTGTGATTTGCGCAAATAATAGATCCGTTATTTGTGCAATAGTCGCAATCTATCTTTGTTCCTCCGCAATCTATCGATCGTACGCACTTTGTTAATCTTACATGGATCTTACATGGATGCTCTGTGCCTAACCTCAATCAAGGATCCGTTATTGATTATTGATAGGGCAGCGCCTTCAATAGATCGAACCCTTCGCCCAAAAGCGCCTGACATTAACACATAAACTCTGCAAGCTAACGTCATAGCATCTAAAATAAGTTGTATTAATAATCGTCAGGCACATTCAAACACTGTTTCGCATCAGTGAAAGTCTTTTGGATGTCGTATCGGGTCTTAAGAGATTCAAATTGAGATTTTGAGCCAAAAAACAGCCGTTATATGCGCACACGTGAAGAAATAAGTCCCCAAAGCTAAGTGACAGTCCCATGTTTCGGACTAAGTTGTTTCCCTGTTAACTGGTGACTGACTTCCTCTCGCGTGTCTGTTGCTTAGGTTTTTAACACCTGTCGTTACTAAAATCCACATCTATGGATTTCTGGCGAGTTTTTTTTAACATATGCTGTTATTAACAGCAACAAAAATTACCCTCACTCATTAGTAAAGTATTTCTTTTCTATTCTAAGTGACGTTATAGGACGTCAGTCACCAATTAACAGGGAAACCACTTAATCCGTAACACCAACAACACGACTCCTTCTGCCGTCTCTCCGTCTGTTTATTTAACCACCCCGGCTCCAACCTACAAGTAACAACGCTGTGAATGTTGCAGTTTATCTAAAAGCAGATTATAGGAGGTGTAATTTTACCTGTGTGGTGACAATTTATCTCTTTTGTTGACATGTTAAGTCTCCAGCTCTGCTTCTAGGAGCTCAGCTGCGGCTGCTCCAAGTATCGCGAGAGTTCATGTTGACAGCGTGACTACAGATCATAAAGACTGTAGTAAAAGCGCAATACAAAACACATTCTTAATTACTTTAAGCTTGAACACTAAAGTAAAGTCATATATTGCCAACTTAAAAACGTTATTTATATGTATTTACCATTACAGAATTGTTTATTCTGTGCTTTTAATTTGCGTCTTCCTTTAAAATGTTTACAAATCAATGGCATGCTTACGGTAAAGCAATGCGCACTAAAAACATGTTCAGGCTTTATAGGGTAACAGCGCCCTACAATGGATACTTCTTATACAAGTATTTTGTTCAGCATTTGCTCTGCTGTACTGCAGAATCACTGCCCTGCCTTGCAGACGCTGGAAATATGAGCTTTAATGAAAAGAGGAGAGGGTTTTTCCTTCAGGCTTGGCTGATCCTGAAAAAGTAGATTAGGATGGTATTACTTAATTCACGCCATTCATTCCAAGTTGGGGTTACTGGCTGCTGGATTTCCATTTTTTTAAAAATCTGTCTGTACCAGGCTTCATTCCAATCCATTTTCCCTCAACTGATTTACTTTCTCGCTACAATATGAAATCCTGATATTAAAGATACTGTGTCACGTTCACGCCACGACTCCCAAATTGCAAAAAGAGTGTTGGTGGTTCGCTTTCCAGGATGAATGAGCGCTAGTCTTACAAATCCCATCTGCAGTGCAGCCAGAAGAACTGAGGCATGCCATTTGGAAATGACTTCCTCATCCGGCTTGTCTTCTCAGTGTATTTAATTGGAGGGAGTAGTGATGGTGCGTGGGTGGGTGGAGGCAGGTAGTGAGATGGATATATCCTCTCTGCTCTGTTGCTGAGTCCAGCACTCTTCATTAGCCAGTACATTTAATCTCTTCTGCATGTCTTTCAGATTCTAGTGGTACATTGATGACAATCATACAAATATTAATTAAATTTGCTCATCCAAACAGTGTGTTGAGCACTGAATTTTTCCTATCAAGTAGGTTTGAAAGTATCATAATGTGTGAAAATGGTGTTAATGTGTGAAAGTCTTCAAATACATGCTCAAACTTTTTCATTTTTAGTGAATTTGCTTGCGTATACTGCATTATATAGCAGGACAATAGTTTCAATAGCATGCAGCCAAACCTGTTTTCTCGTAATTCTTTTTGTTGAGCCAAATGTTAACCCTAATCCTAATTCTGTGATCAATTGCAGTTGAAAAGAAAAGTTGTTGACAGCCCTATTTTAATTAATCCCGATCACTTTAATTAATTATGATTAATGGAAGTAAAACTGACAGTCCCAGCAATAACACATGATCACACGATATTGATTGACACAGAGGAGGACTGTTTCTTCAATTTACTGTTTTAACAACGTGGAACCATGGAAATGATTTTTCAAGAGAATAGAAAGGGGCTCCGCTTCAACAGTGATGAGAATGTTAACATGCAGCACTGAGTATTGTCATTTTATCTACAATATCATTTACATGTGGTATTTTGAAATCTATAAAACAATGTCAACACACTGAAAGCTTTTCTATTCTAAACTCTCAACTGAAGCATGTGGTTAACCTCAATATTTGGCAGCATTTAATAAGAACTCCTAGTAATGTTCATCCATTCATCTCTTGTACCATTTAATCTAACTGAAGGGACGTGAGGAGGAGATGATCCAAGCTGACTGTGGGTGAAGGCAGGTTGTGGCCTGGAAAACCCATCACAAGGTAACGTAACAACATGCATTTGACAAAAACTACACATATTAAAGTAGCACCATTGTATATCACACAAAGAGTCGTGGGAGAGGAACTCCAGGCACCGGAATCGGTGTAGAGAGGGAATTACTGCAGGGTAAAATGCTGGATGAAGCGGTGCAGGAGGAGATGAGAACCTGAAAAGGATCCCCACAGAACAGACTTCCCTTGTGAGGAAACACAAACACTGTAATGATTATGAGCTGAGGGGCTATCGGAACTATCCGGATTATGTAGCCACCTAGCGCATTACTCACGCTTTAATTAAATAGGTACTGATCTGGTCCCTGTGGGGCCGAGTTCAGCGGAGAGAGGAGGGAGCGCAGCGTTTCCTCTGAAGGCAGCAGCAGCAGGCGAAGGGCCAACCAGCTGCTCACAGCAAATGGATGAAATTAAAGCAGCGCAAAGGCAGAATTCTGAGCGGTCCTATAAAGTGGGCTTAACCCACTTTAAGGAACGTGAACATATGTTGTCCCTGATGCATCTTTATGGTTTCCTGTGAATGAGCCATGCATGAACTGAAGGAATTATGAGACTACGGGAAAAAGATAATACTTCATTACTTCAGTAAACATCTCTTCACAGCTGATGTAACTAATTTTAATTTAAAAAAAAAAAACATTAAAAAGTGACTGAAAACCCTGTAAAGTAACACAAGCAGTTAAAATAAATTTACATAATAAATTCTGATAAATTTACACCCATATGATGTAGAAAGTAACTTTCAGTGCAGGTTTTTTTTTGGTATAAATATTTGTATTGATAGAATTGGATCTTTAGGGAAACTAAATCTCATTTAGAGATTTTTGCACTGATAAAAGGTTAATATGTGACTTTAACTTAGTTTTATGCCACTTTGTAAGACACCTCTGGGATGTGGCGGCGTGTCTGTCGTTGCACTGAGTGAAAGTTTGAATGTACAGAAATATTGAATGAGCATGTGAAGAACAGAGTCAGAACTCCTGCGAGGATCCTGCTTCCCATTCAATGGATACAGACAATTCATAAGCAATGCAGTTTCATTTATCCTGAATCCTGACCACAATAAAGTTGGGACATGAACTCCAATCAATAAAACAATAGACCAGATGTTTAACTTGTGATAACTCATGCCTAAAAACTTTCCCTGACAATGTTTAAAAGTTATTTCAAATGTAGATATTTCCAAATGGACTTGTCTGAAGCCAGCTTGGTGTCAGTCTGTTATTAATGACGTCCTTGAAGGAGCCAGTGAAGCTCCGGACACCTGCAGCTCTCACTGCGGGGAACAGACGGACAAGAGAAGGTCAGAGCCGACAAGCTGTAAACATCTCGAGGTCCGCGGCGTTTCACAGGCCACCAGGGTACATTAAAAACCACAAACTCTCAAAGTCAAAGAGGTGGTGGACGGTTAATGGGGATTTATGTGTCCTCTCGTGACAGCGGGTCCATTTCTGCGTTTGTTTCCCGGCATCAGATTTTCCCTGGCAGTGAGCTGTTGAACCGATACTGAGCGATGTCCTTCCAGTCCTATCCTCCTGTCACCACTTAAAACAAAACTTTATGATATCTAGGAAACCCAAACACTGAAATATGATCTCCTCAGTAGCACCAAAAACTGAAAGCGTTACCATGAAACAGAAAGAAATGAAAGTAAAGGAAACGAGCAACCCGAGCTTCATGACACAAATCACACGTATACTCGAACAACTCCTGAAAAAAAAGGAATATTTTATTGAATAATTCATTGCATCCTTTACTTTATGGCTCAAGAAAGTCAAAAGAAAGCTATGATCAAATACGAAACTACCTCCACTCCTCAAGAGCGGCAATTACTGCACAGAAATACAGAAACTGTTCAACGTTTGAATGTATAAAACTGAGTGTAGATCGAGGTTTGGATCCAGAGTCTGATGTGAAAGCAATAAGTTAAACACACAACAAGCTCAGGTAAAAACCATCCACACGTTTAAAGAGTCGTCTCTTTAGGACAGGACAACGTAACAGACGTGCGTCTCTGTCGGTGAAGAGACCAGAGGCGGCGGCGACATCATCGGCGCCACTTGCTGCAGCAGCTAACGGTCTGTGGGGTCGGAGGAGGATCTAGAGGGGTCTACTTCTTGGGGTCCTCACAGAGGGTACATCCAGGCTTCAGGTCGGCCTGCCGCTCCATCTGAATGGTCACGGAGTGGAAGTTGTAGGAAGAGAAACACGCCTGCGTCATTTCCCTGAGGACGGTCTGAGCGTCCACGGACTCATCTGGGGAGGCGAAGGGAAGAAACAGTTTGAAGACCGACTCTTCACGTTCCACACCGCTTCAAACACGGCTGCGTGCGAACGCTTCACAGAGATAAGATGGTATCTTCGACCAAATATCTTCGTGTGGCCACAATAAAAAAAAAAAAGCTCTGGGTTTACTGTGTGAAGGGACTTGACTGTTTTTTGCCACGTATGCGCCCTTTCTTCTACTCGTGTCTCTCTGCACCCGTGGCATGAAAACCACAGTCAACCATCGACACGCGTCAGCACCATGAACAGGAAGCGTCTGCGTCTCATCCGCTCTGCTCACACACTCCTCAGCCGGTATAACGTGAGCGTGGCGGATGATTTTTACGTGATATTATTTTGGCTGCATATGAAAAAAAAAATGTTTCCCCTCCAACCAGCCGATGTGTCTTCACCTGATCATTAAGCTGAATTTGAGAGTGTGACAGCTCAGCGGAAGTGTCACAAAAACAAGTGTGTACACCAGCAATACATGATTAATACATCAATTGAGACATAAAATTTTTAGTAATTAATACATTAATCCACTACTGTTTATTCCACTCTCGCTTTTGGTAGAAACATGTATTAATAGTATTTAAAGAACACATGTTAGCAGAAATGACAGTTCAGTCTGAGCTTCCAGCAGTAACACGGCCGAGCAGCTGAGTCGTCTGTATATAACGGTTCAATCCCCTGTAAAATGCTTTATCCGTCTTTAATAATCCAGTGACATCAGTCAGTTTGGTAGCTGTGCTTTCATGGACAACATCCGCCTCTGCCTGCACGGCACTGTGGGAGCTCCAACAGCTCCGTCAGGCTCCCGAAGCCTCCATGCAAGACGAAACGCCACCACAGCTCCTTCACATGCGCTGAGATACAGCTGTTCAGCGGCAGCCCGATGAACACCTTCATTCACTTACATCAGGTATATTATAGAAAATGTCATTCCAAGTATGACCAGAGTGCTGTTTATGGCTACATACTGATACCGTTCCTGTACATATGGGGCTAATGTGAAGGCAGTGTGGCCGTCTCATCATGACGTTCCCATCATAATCCATCTCATTTAATTACATCTCATCCTTTATATTTCATCGTATTTTCTGTTATTCAAAACGGATCTCATGATATTAGAAATTATCATACTGTAAATTACTATAAATGCATTTATTCGTTTGCTGGGGACAATCGATGTGTTTTATTTTGTTGCCGTGTTTGCAGTCAGCTGGGGTCAACTTCTGATTTGGGCGTTTGGTACTTTTATTTTGAAGACACTGCTTCCCGTTTTCAACACAGCTTGACAAAGGTTAAGGAACAGCAGGGAGGTTGAATAGAGTAGAGAAACTTTGTTTGGTATTTTGTGTTTAGCAGTCCCCTGATAGCAGCACAAGCTCTGATGGTGAAGATGAAGGTTTACTGCAGTTTAATCTGACGTTTCATCAGCTGAAGTGTCGTCATCATTCATTCATTCTCACATAACACCATATCATAACTCATTACATTGACGATGGAAGAAGGGGGGAGGAGACTAAGTGCAAATTCATCGATGCATACTGAAATGAGCCCCCCTACATTCATAGAAACCCTGGACATGTCTGAAGTGAGCATCGAGTGGGTTTCATCTCATCGTTGAAGCAAGTTTACCAATTAAAGTTGACAAAAAGCTCAATCGAGTGTCGGGAAAACGTTGCAGTGACCAATCAGACTGCAGACCTGTGTAATTTTGTCCTGAGGGGATGAAGTCCCGCTCCAGTACAGGCTCCAGCTGATCAGAGGAAGTGTTTCATTCTCACCTATGGCCACATGAGCCGACAGAACGGCCTGGTTCACGGTCAGGGCCCAGATGTGCAGGTTGTGCACCGCCGTGACCCCCTTCACCTCCAGCAAGCCGTCTCGCACCTCGGCGTACTTCACTCCCGATGGAGTTCCTGATGGAGGAGAGAGCCCGATAATACGAGCAACACGTGACGCTCGTCTCCCCTGGAGAGGAAAGAGCTTTGGTGCGTTGGCTGAGTGGTGACATCTCACCTTCCATCAGGACGACCAGGATGTCTCTCATGATGGTGAAGGTGGTGCATAAGACCAGGACGGAGAAGAGGAAGGTGCAGATGGGGTCGGCGATCTTATACTCAGGCTGAAAGGAAAGGGTTCAAACTTTAAATCTTCATGCCAACATTCGTCAGAATGAAGAGTTTTTCCCAATCAAAATGTTTTCACGCCTTATTTCTACACCTCGTCTCTGCGCATGGGGTTTTTGACTCTCAGACGTTCGGTTCAAACGGAGAGAAACTTTTCACCTTGAAGAAGATAATGATGGCGCTGACGAGCACGCTGACGCTCTGCAGCAGATCTCCCACCACGTGCACGAAAGCCGCTCGCACGCTCGCGTTGGCCTGCTGTTTCCTCCGAGCTGACGATAAAAAACAAAAAACACCACGATGAATCAAAGAATAAAAGCACGATCATTGTCTAATACATTTTAAAGTTCACTGCAAAGGATGATAAAATCACTGATATTCAAATTCCCTTCATTTTCCTCATCACTTAATCATATCTTCTCTCCAGAGCAATCATTCTTCCTCCATACACGAGCAAATCGTCTCAACCTCATTTCTATGTCAGCTCGTCCTTCCCGTTCACTCGTTTTAAGTGATCACCGACACCTGGTGCAAACCTCCACTTATCCAAGTTCCCCTCAACTTGCTCCTTACTTCACTCTAGATCACTGTATCATCTGCAAACGTCTTGACCCAGACACTCCTGTATCACTCATTCAAACTGCTCCCTCACACGGCGGACGGCTCTCGAGGGTTGGAACATACCGTGGTCGTTGTCGTTTCGCTCCACGTCCACACATTCCTCACTGTCCGACTGGACGCCTGCCGACATCTGAATCTTTTCCTTTCCGCTGTCGTGACTGTGTCCGTGGCCGTGAGAACTCAACCCGCCGTGACTGTGGCCGTGACCCGACTGGTGGAGAGTGACCGCCATGCTGGGCAGAGAAGAAACACCTTTAATGGATATGGGTAACAAAACAAAATATTTCCAGTAAATAAGCGGTGGGTTTGAATAAGCTCGTCTTCTGCCCACTCCATTTCGAGCTGGAGCTGATTAATTCATCGTTTTTTCTTTTCTTTCTTTGTTGCTGTTTTTTAGTTTCCTCGAAGTTGAAGTTTGTTTTTTTTCTTTTGTTCTTTTTCTTTTTTTTTTTGTCTGGCTCGAAATAAAGACATTCATTCATTCTTCATTTTTTTTTTTATCAAAGTTTACTTATAAAACGCTTTCAAAGTGCTTTAGAAGTTAAAAACAAACCCTTCCACCCAGCTAATCTCCCATACCCCACAGAAATCCATTTTCCCTCACTCACATGCACACACACTCAAAATAATGAACAATAAACCAAACAGCAAATGATAAATAATAAACATGAACATGAGGTTGAGTAAAGGTGAACCTGTTGAGAAAAAGCATCAGCGTCTCCGTGGTGGCTGGAGAGAATGGAGCAGACTCCCACTATATTCTTCAATTCATAAAAACTTATTTTTGTGACATTCTTAATATGTAGTCAAGCCAGAGTCAAAGATAAGGCCCAGGTTTTTTTACATGAGGTAAAGGATTTAGGGACCGTTCCTGTAGTTTGGGTGAAATCTTCTCTCTCTGGGCCCAATTACCGATGACTACAACATCTGTTAAGTCCAGGTTGAGCTGGAGAAAGTTTTTTGCCACCCATGATTTGGTGTCTAAAATACAGTTAATACAGAGAGATTAAAAAGCACTGGGCCCAAGATCGAACCCTGAGGAACACCGCGGAGGGTGTATAGACCCTGGAGGAGCAAGTATCCAGATTTACCATCTACGTCTTAGTCTGTGAAAAAGAACATAAACCATTTGTGATCTGCACCAGAGAGGTTAAAGTGTTTAAAAAAAAAAAAAGAAAAAAAAAAAGGGTGTAGCCTAAAATGATTAAAACCATTAAAAGCTAAATTGCTCTTCTTCAGCTCCACTGCCCCTCTACAGGCAACAGGAAAGACCCGTCTGAAGAAGGCTGTTCGTGATGTTTGAAAGTTAATTTCCTGAAGATTTACAGAGTAGGTTAAAAAAATGAGGTTGGGATCAGATCGAAACGACGTGTGGTGAGCCTCACCGAGGAGAACACTTTATTACTAACCAGGGCAAAACTGTCTGTTGTTCCATCAGGTAAAAAGATGCATTTAAAATACATTATTTTGAGAGGAATAAAATATTGGATCCTGCATGGAATCCTTCCTGTGAAGAGGTCTGCAAACGCCTCGCACTGAGGTCTGTGGGATTAAAACTGGACTTATTAAAATCAGGGTTTAGTTGATGTTCTATTGTTGAGAAGACTTTGCAGTTATTTTTGTGATCCATGATTAATTAGCAAAATTGTCATTTCTTGTATTTCTTACTGCATTACTGTAAATTGTTTGATGTTCACGGTATATTTGATGATTTATAGTGATTTTGTTTTCTCTGCCAGCCTCCAGTTTCTTTTGATTTGCCTCAGTTCTACATTCCTCCATGAGGAAAAAGGTTTTTTTACAGTTCATTTTTGTTTTGAGAGGGGAGATCTCATCCAGAGCTGACTGCAGCTCTCTGTTAAAAGTTTCAGTGATAAAATCAGAATCAGGTTTATTGCCAAATGTAGTCGTCCATACAAGGAATTTGTTTCGGCGGTGGTGCAGAGATAGAAAAAGAAAAACAGACTTAAAAGGCACAAGTATAAAATATAAATAGAGGGAAGTAAGAAAGAAAGAAATAACACACAGGGGGCTGGTAAAACAATAGGACTGTGTTTGTCTAATATGTATATAAAATTTGCAGCCACCTCAGGGATTACATTACTCTTCCGTATCGAATTCGTGGAGTAAAAGGTGAGTACATTCCCCAAACCTACAGAGCAATTCAAACCCCTGAGAATCCATGAAACTGGTCCAATTCAGACGAAAAACCACTTTAATGTGTTTAAAAAAAAAATAGAACTGTTATAAATACTCAGAAGCTATTTTCATAGAAGCTGCATAACTGAGGAATGAGTGTGTCTTTAGCTCACATGATGTTGGCCACCACTGCACAGCCGGAGGTAATGAGCATGATATCGCCCTCGATGGTGTAGTCGCCGCTGACGAGGCGCTCCACGGCCAGATACACCAGCACGCCGGTTACCAGCCAGATGGTGAAGACTGACAGCAGCGCGCCGAGGATCTCTGCACGCACCGAGGCGCGGGGGGACGAGGAGACGGGTAAATCACCGGGAAATACAGCAACGGAAACTCGGCAGAGTTCAGCCTTCAGCATGCAGGTGAAACTGGAGAAGCTGCTGGTGTGAAGAATCCCAGCTCAAACAAAGACTTTCAATGAGAAGTTAATAATAATTACTGTAGATATGTGTATTATGCCGAGAAGACCCATTTTTATACATGGAGACTATGTATCTGTGTAATTACTAACGACCTACCTCATTTCTAACCTACTAACATACCTGACTGCTAACCCACCCAACTATCTCAATAATAAATCACAACCAAAACAATCTACCTAATTATTAGTTATATACTTATCTAATTACTTACATAATGTCTTCCCTACAATCACACCTTAATACTGACCTACCAACCAACCAAATTTATTACTAAATACACAATTACCTAACTGCCTAACTTCCTAAATATTCAATTACTACCCAACTACCTAGTATAGACCCTATAATGACCCACTGGTCTGCATAAGTACTTCAGTTTTTACTTACTGACATACCTGACTACTAACCAACCAAACTCAGCACCAATTTAGATGATAACTGCCTACCTCCCTACCAACCTACCCAGCTACTTACCTTTTAATATACCTGAAGAAAGACGCTAAACTACCAACAACATACCTACCTTGGTAACACTAACTACCCACCTACGTAGCTGCCTCCAGACCTAAAGCTCCCGGGGCTGCTGGGAGTTTATTTTCAGGTCTTTGCTCTTCACATTCTGCCATGTCTTGAAGGTCGTGGTCATTTTCTCTTTATTATAATAATGGAAAAGTTCAAAGTTCCCTTTTTCACTCAGTATTTCTATTCTACATTATCAGAGCAAAGTTTAAACGATCAACGACGTTGACGTCTATCTGCCCTGTTTGCTGAGATATCTAGGTTTTTTATCACCTGTTTTTCTGCTCCTCTTGTTATTGAACTGTTTTGAACATTTATTCTTTACATTTGCTGCTTTTATCTGCTCTGCATGTGATTCAACATGTGAATTTTGAATGTTTTACAGTTTAACACCAACTGAAGTTTAAAACAAGCATACAAGCCCAGACGAAGCTGCGAGTGTGCGAGTGTGTGTGTGTGTGTGTGTGTGTGTGTGTGTGTGTGTGTGTGTGTGTGTGTGTGTGTGTGCACGCACGTTACCTGCCCGGTGCCAGCCGTAGCTGAGCATGTGTGTTGCCGGTCTGGAGGAGAGCCAGAGAGACAGCAGGCTGATGATGAAGCTGGTCAGGTCCACCAGCAGGTGAGCAGCATCTGTCATCACCGCCAGGCTGCCTGCAAAATACCCACCTGCGCACACACACACACACGCACACACAGACACGCACGCACACACAAATTCACTGAGCACACAGGAAGCTTCAGCTCTGTGTAAAAACGGCAGATATTAGAAGACAGAAGATAATAGCTGCACAACAAAACAAAGGATTAAACTCAGAAAATAAAGGTCTGAGGTAATAAAGTTCTCAACCTGTGGTCCAGGACCCCACTGGGAGGGCACCAGAGACCTTTGGGGGGGGCTCAGGGCTTTGCCTGCTTTGCGATTTTAAAGATAAAGCAGGAAAATGTTCAGTTCTGTACTGAAACCTGAAACACACCTGGAAAACTCCCCGATGCGTCTGTTTGGAACGTTCCTGTTTCCAAGACCCTGTTTACTGGAGGGTTCAAGTGAGTTCTTGCGTTTTACTTTAAAGGTGCCGTAGGCAGGATTCGGCATCTCCGCCGGCGATTTGACCCATCTAAGATGGCGATTTGAAACCCAGCACAGCCAATCCTGTCCTGTTTTCTCTGACATTACGCCCTTACGCAAGTTAAGCCCCTCCCACAAGAACATGCGACGAACGCCCCTCGACCAATCATGGTTAGAGCCTCAGGGGCTCTTCTGATTGGTCAAAGATACCGGGAGCGGTCAAGATTCCTTTTCAGCTCAGAACAGAGACAGATGGAAACGCTGTGCCCTCGCGGTAGTGCAATTATGCTACACTCCTAAAGGATTATCAATGGATACTCTGACATTTAATCCAAAGAAAACACAGAAAAATTAGCATTGACTAGCAAAATCCTGCCTACAGCAGCTTTAAAAAACTCTTTGAAAACAGTGTCTGTTCACTAGAAGTTGCAGAAATGTCAAAAAATGATGTAGTTAGCCTGCTGGGCCACGAGTGGGCGCTGTTGGTTGCTGCAGGAAGTGGAGCTGCAGGCCTGAGACTGGCTGGCTTCAACTTCCACTCTCCAATTTGCAGGTGATTAAAACATCTTTTGTTTTTCTATCTATTCCAGTTCTAACTGAGTTTTGTTTTCCACTACTTTTTACTTTTACGCAACATACGAGAACACAAATGAACATTTATATAAAGTATTTCATTTTTGATTCAAAGCGACAGGAGTTGATTCATGATCTGCTTCAGTGTTGACAATTGAGCTGCTGCATCCACACTGATAAACACTACATTAATGACCATAATGTGTTTGACAATAATGACAAAGGTTTTCTCTCCTGCTGAACTGGAGTACTGCTCAGAACCTTCTATGTTTATATAAGTGAAGAAGTATTTGCATGTCTGTGCTTTTTATTTGTAGCCTGTTTTGTATTTAGTATTTATGTTTTAATAATTTTCTAATGGTCTTTACCTTCCACTGTGATTGTCTTTGTTCTTCGTTTAGTTTAAACTTGAGGAAGAAACTTGAGCAAGAGGAAGTGAGAGGAGACGAGGACATAAAAAAGTGATGGGAAAGGGTTCTGAAGTGAGAAAAACAGATGTGAGACTCACCTAGGGTCTCTCCAATCATGAAAACCAGGCAGATGGCAGAAACCACGTACAGCCTCTTCCTGGCCACCTTCTTCTCCCGCTCCCGGTCCTCCTGCGCCCGGCTGTTGTCATGGCAGTGCTTCACACTGGCGCCGCCATCTTTAGGTACACTGGACCCCAAAAAAAAAAAAGAATCATCTGGACTCATAGTGCTAAAATGACCTTTAAATTTAAACGTCAACATTGTTCTCAGTTGTGGCACAAGAGTATAAGTGATACAAATATCTACAATTTTTATAAAATCAAACAATTACATCTGAAAATCACTACAATCGCAACAATTTAAATTAAACGTGGTGAAAAACACAGTGAAATATCCAAAAAGCTGCTCCTCTAGATGCTGCATTCTGCACTGAAAGCAACCAGCTTTCATAACATCATCACTGATATCTCAGCTTGGGCTCAGGGGTGCGTTGGTTACTCGAATAAACTTGTTCAACAATAATTAAAAAAAAGAATAAAAAAATACCATTTGCTTGAAGGTCTGTTGGGCCGGATTGGAGCATCTTGCAGGCCAGTTTTGGCCCATGAGCCTTATGTTTGACACCCAACAGCTAAACTGTGTTTATTGGTGAAAGCGAACATCTCACTCAGAATTACTTTAACTTTATCATCTTTTAGTGAGGTTTATTTTAATGTTTTCATTTGTTTTCTTGTTGTTTCTAATTGTATGCCTTTATCTAATAGTTCATCAGTTTCTTGTGAAGCACTTTTAACAGAGATTGTTCTAAATGCAGCTTGACTGATTAACAAGAAACTGTATGTTGAATTTAAATGTAAGTAAACTTGTCATTTAGGGTCTGGTAGTCGTGACTATTTTGAGATAAAGTGTAGTTTTTAATTAAATTAGAAAGAAGTGTATGCACACCTCCCTAAATGCGATTGTGGATGACCTTGTGACCTTAAACTGGCCAAGAGACCCGAATAAAAGCAAGGCACGTTTGCACACATCTAATCCTGCGCAGCACAGCAGAGTCCCGTGTGGAAAACCTGGAGGCTTGGCTGCAAAAGTAACGTGAGCACCAACAGTACTGATGAAAACAGTTACTTTTTCACAATATAAACTGTATTTAAAGCTTTAGTTTAAAAAAAACCCAAAACTTTACGCCTATTTTTAATGATAAAAAAAATGTCGATTTTTTTTTCACTGAGAAAATTACATGCTCTTCTTTTTAAAATCAGATTTTTCAGTATTTCGTTGAAATATTTACCTTCCGGGCGTGGAGTAAACTCTCCTCTCCTCTGTCAGCAGGTGAACTTTCTCTGGATCTTTGTTTCTGAGCATAACTGATCACTCCAAAAAAAACACCAAACAAACAAAAAGTACCAAAAAAAAATAACAAAATTAGACGCACTCTAAAGTTTCAAAAAGTCTAAAAATTAACTCAGCTCAAACCAACAAACATGCTAAAAACGTGTTCGTTCTGTTAAAAAGTGTCGCCGGCCCAGCATGAAGGCTGTCTGTCCAGAGAGGGAGTCTCCTGAGGGGGAACCGGGTCCGGGGAGCCGCTGATCATCTTCTGAGGAGGAGACCGGCTGAGGGCAGCCTCATATCCGCTGCCGCTGCCGCTGAGCACCGTGTGCAAACCGGCAAACCCGGGGCGCAGCGCGTGGAGCCATCCATCCCACGGCGCGAGAGGAGAGGGCGTGCACGGGTGGAAAACACACACACACACACACACAGTCAGAGGTCATCAGGAGTGTGTCTGCAAAAGAAAAGTAGATCAAACTGAGTTTGAGGGGGTGAAGATGTTGCGCGCACCACGTGTGTTCAGACGGCTCCCTGCGCCCCCTGCCCTCCTCCTCTTCCTCCTCCTCCTCCTCCTCCTCTTCCTCTCAGCAGCCGGCACTTTGATTACACAATCAAAGCAGGAGGGCCGTGCGCCCTCCACTCACTAATCACCATCACATGATTATTTATCCACAATCACATAAACCGGCACTGATCTTCTTCACCATTCAGGATTTTCCCCCTGATAAATCGCACATTTATAGAGCAGAATTCCCTTAGTAACGATTTCTGTCACTTTAATCAGAAAAAAAACTTGGCTTCTTAAGACGGCATTTTCATTTATATCCTTAAAAAAGTGCAAAAAAGAAAAAAGTAGACAAATAATTCAAAACAATAAACTGGAAAAGGAAATGCTTCTGTGAAAACATATAGTTTTCCTATAGCTACACAATGTTATATATGTAAAAGTATTTTATATTGGGCTTATATATCTTAATTACAGATATAAGTTAATCTTTTTTCTGTGTTCTTTTATTTTTCTTTAAATTGTTTTCTAGAGTTTAGTCCTGATTAGACTGGCAGACAAACATAAACAGACAGATCAGCAGAGACCCCTCAGATCATATAACCAGCAGGTTTGAATCCACTGATTCTAAGTTTGCGTAATTAACTTAAAGTATGAATTCAAAGTTTTTTTTCTTTTGTTCCTTAATTTTCATAAATTATTCATAAAGAACTTCAGTGGTCTTGCCTCTATTTTCTCTTTCATACAAACTGTTGCTTCTAGCAGAAAACAATTTTTTACGTGTTGTTCCTGAACGCACCACAAGATAGCGCCAAAAACCACGTGTTTCAGTGTTTGTATTCTTCCATGTGAGGTTTCCTGTGTAACAGCTGATGTATATCTGAAAAGTACTGGTTTAGCATTCTTCCTCTGCTAATTTTGAATCTTATAACGAAGATGAGAATAAAAACTTGAACAATGTCTAAAATTACGTGTTAAACACTTTAAAACTGCTCAGCTTCTTCATGTTCATGTTACATTTCATGTATCTTCTGCTGCTTACTCATCAAAATAGCATCAAAAGATATATTTCTTTATATTTGGACATTTTTCTAAAGATGTTCATTCGGTTTTATTTAAGTTTGAACAAAGCAGAAAATAAGCTATTGAAACACTAAAGGACTCATCATCTGCAGACATGAACAGAAATCCCATGTCAGTGTTGTGAAGGACAATAAATTGAACTTTTTCCCCTAAAAGAAAATTCTTACAAGAAAGAGTATATTGAATCATGAGCATCTTCAAATTATTTAAATCAGGGGTGTCAAACATAAGGCTCATGGGCCAAAACTGGCCTGCTGGAGGCTCCTTCCAGTCACCAAGGAAATGGAAAATGGACACAATTGCAAAGAAACCATCAAGTTTTTAGCAGTTTTCTTAAGAGTAGTGGACAAAAGTACAATTATAAATGTTATTATTGCACTATTTTACAAGTCTGACCCACTGAAGATGAAAATTGTTCTGCATGTGACCCCTGAACTAAAATGAAGTCTGATTTGGAGAATCGGGTGAACTGAATGGATTTTTTAGATACTGTACTCCCTTTATTGTTAGGAAGATGTAGCTTCTCTTGTAGAAATGGACGAGGAAACCTCTTTCAAAAGAAGATAAAGCCGCTTCTGAAGTTTTGCTCCAGCCTGTTTGTTGTGATCCTGAGAATCATGAAGTCTTTTCTGCTGTTTCATAATCTTTCATTGAGCAAACCGGCTTTCTCAAGAGGACAATGATCTCCCGATCGTCACTCGCCAATTTTCTGGCCTGCAGCTAAAGATTCCTACTCTCTGCTCAATGTGACGTTGCAGCTCACACCAAATCCATCAGCAGTCTCCCGTCCTTTTAGGAAGCAGCTTCACGAACCCGACAGAACCACTGTGACTTCCACAAAGCTTCTTTTTGTTCCTTTTCAGAAACGGTGACGTCTGTTTTTCAGGACGAACTCTACAATCGGAGTCGGTTTGACTCTAAAAATAGTGTGTTTGAGGCTATTTTGGTCTGGCGACGCGGGAGAGCGGCGTGTTCCCGGGCCGGGCCAGAGTCTGGGTGAATGGAGGATCCGCGGGTTGCCAGGGGATGCGGCGAGAGCGGACGGTGGCACGAGGAGGGTTAGTTACACATGGCTGTTCACACTGTTCTCCAGATCCATGATCCTGAATCGGGGCCACTCCAGCGGGTCCATGAGAGCGCCACTTACACCGCGCAGTGTGCGTGTAAGTGTGTACACACGCACGCACAAAGCTCCGCCCCCTCCCCTCTGCATCAAACGCACAAAACAACACTGGAGCCCCAGTGTTTCCAAAGATACACAACCGGCGTCGCCATGGCAACCGCCGGCCTTTCTCCTTCTTCTGGTCCTCTCAGTCGTGTGTGTGCTTGAGTGTTTGTGTGTTTGTGTGTGTGATCAACAACTCCAGACGTCACCCTGCAGTCCAGTGAGTTTAGGTCATTTGGCCGAAGAGTTGGAAGAGCTGGAGGAGGAGGAGGAGGAGGAGGAGGAGGGTGTTTGAGAAAGAGACAACAAGAAAAAGAGTGAGGACACAGCAGGGGGGGCATGAAAGAAGAGAAAGAGAGAGTGAGTTCCTCATAAGTCCCCAGAACTGCCAGAGATCAGACGAGGCTGTGCAGCAGCAGCAGCAGCAGCAGCCGAGCCGAAGACACAGCGGAAAGTGAAGAAGACGCCACGTCGACCATGATGGAGGTGGTCCTCACCAGACTGCGGGACTTCTCCTGCAAGAGCTCCACCTTCGACGACGGCAAAGCGGCCGAGCAGAGCGCGTGCAGGGACCCCCGCAGCAGGAGCGCACACCTGAGGGACGGCCGGCCGGCTGCAGGAGAGGCCCGGAAGCTGGACATCGAGGGCGCTCTGGCCTGGCTGCGCAGGGAGCTGGTAAGACTAACGGACGGCACAACACCACACAGCATCTGTCTCAGCGTGTGATGATGTGGGGAGGGGGTAGTTAAAGTCAGTTCAAGCATTAAGTTTACTTGTGCATCAATTTGTAACCAAAGAAGTTTCACTGAGTCAAAGTGAATAATGTTGAATGAAGCTTTATATTTCCATCCTCCTCCTGCTGCTGACTGGGATTCACAGGACCGATTTCTCAAAAGAACATTAGAAAACAAGCAGAAAGCACACAAATACAGCAGCTCCCAACCATCCAATCACAGAAAAAAACTCCCCAACAAGTCACAGAACCTTCTCAGAAATGCACAGTGACGCAAAAGAAAACTGAAACATGAAGCAATCTGAGAAAAGATCCCATTCTCCACACACCTAAGCTGATTTATGACTATTAAATCTGAATAAAGTTCCAGTAGTGAAAAGAATTTGAACTTAATAAACAAGGGTACAAGTTGTTTTTCATTGTAAAAGAAAACCTAAATCCAGAATTAAACTAAAGACGCTGGAGTGAACAGGACCAATGGAAAAGCTTGCTGAAGAATCGTTCATTATTCTACAAAAACTCTATTCATCAATTAACAGAAGGGAGAAAATAAATCCTGAAAATCAGCCCAAACTATTCAGCAAAGACAACTTAAAAATCATTAAAAGATGTTTTGTTTGTAGCGTGTCAGTTCTTAAACAGACAACCAGCAAATCTCCGCTGGTAAAATGAAAAGAGACAAAACATCCTGAGAGAACATAACAGCCTCCGTACATCTGTTCTCTCTTTCCATGTTCTAAACACGACGGCAGTGTCTGAGCTCTGATCTCTTCTGTGTGGCCCTCAGACAATAGCGGTGTTTTTACAGTGAGTGTCAACACGTTTCACTGCCAGTTGTGCTAAAGGTCAAGTCAGCGCCTCACCGGCAGCACGACCCCGAGCCTCTTTCACGCAGGACGGCCCAGTGAGGCATGTTGTTACACTGTCAGCCCGCTTTTAAAACCCCATTCAGTGTGTGTGTGTGTGTGTGTGTGTGTGTGGAGGGCTCATTGTCGCAGCCTCATATATCACTTGGCATTTGGAGCATTCATCCAGACGGCTCGTCATGGTAACGAGCGTCCTGAGTGCACAGGAGAAGGAAGCGGGCGTCCGCTGAGCTGCAGAGCAGCGAATAAAGACAGGAACCCCGATTCACTGGCAACAGCAGCAACAACAGCGTCTGCTGGCGTTCAGGTTGAGGATCACTTCTGTCTTGACCCTTCAGTTCGAATCCAGAGAGAACAAAGCAGCAGCAGAGCATGATGATTCCTCCACCGTACAGGTCTGAGTGAGTGAAGCTCGACCTGAGTGAGCAGACCTCCACGAACTTAACTCATAACGGGTGAAAAAAGCAGCGCTGGGCGAGTTAGTGCACTGCTCTTCATCACTAAAGTGATTTTATTCGTCTGTGCTTTGTTTCAAACATGATGAGTCATATGAAACTAAGCACAAAACGTCCTCGGGAAAAGCTGGACACGCGTACGTTTATCAGTTTATTTTAGAGAGCGTGGTAACGTACGTATGTCCACACGCATGAACCACACACACTGAAAATCCATTTTGAAATGTGTCTGCCTTTAAAATGAAGGGGAAACAGGAGAACGATTATCCACAAAGACCAGTCTGAGGTCTGCAGCCTGAACAATATCCAGATGGGCTGTGCTTTTGGATTTTTTTTTTTTTTTTTTCTTAGCTTACTGAGGATTTTGAATTGAGACTTTGGAATCAACTTGGTTGTGAAAAAGACATTAGATTTATCTGTTTGACATTTTTGATTCATTTTTGTTTCAACTAAAAAGAAATATGTAAATAAAAGTAGAAATCTGATTTAAATTATGCTGATTTTTTTTTGTTTTTGTTTTATAAGTTCATACAATACTCAGATTACAAAAACCTTAGGTCAAATTTCTCAATTGTAAAAATGACTCCAATAATGATTTAATTAAATTTTGTTTTTGTTTTTTTTGGGGGGGGGGTTTTGTGGGGTGCTGGAGCAGGGCAAAGTGACTCAGAGAGACGCACACGTTAACACTTGAGGGCAATTTAGAATCACTGACTGATTTCAAATGGATGATTTCTACGCAAAAAAAGCCCCAAACTGGACTCAAACTAGGGACATCTCACTGTCAGCATGCAAAATTAAACTGACGGCGAGCTAAAAACCTCTTCATTTACCCTCAGACGAGTAATCTGCTTGAGTCTCGTATACTCTAATCTACAAGCACGTCTCCATAGTACACTCTTCCTTTCTCTTCTAAAACCTTCAATACAGAAAGTCCAACTGGTGTTTTTTATCCACATAAATCCTCTTAATGCAGATTGCTTTGTGCGTCTCACTGGTGCAGACAGAGGCAGATATTGACAGACCTTTGCATGAGTTCCGCAGTGAAAAGAGCTGGACTTTGGCAGTAATGAGGTGGAGTCCAGCATGTCTCCATCTGTAAAGGAAAAAAAAAAAAAACAGTTCACGTGTCCTCACTCGGTCCCGCAAGTGTCGACAAAAGCAATAAACCGGCACCTTTCAAGGCCGAGCCCAGTCTCAGTCTGCTGCTGTAATTAACGCAGAAAAGAAATGCAGATCGGCCCACAAGGTCTTTTTGTCGGGGACATTCCTCAGTCTCGAGGACAAACTTGGACCCTGAAGCTGCTGGAATTCTGAATATCTTATTTTACAATGAATGCAATTAGAAAGACTCTTGTAAGGAAAATAAAAGAGGGAAGAAGAAGAAGAAGGAGAACTGCAGAAAGAAGCATTTGCATTTGAAAGAGAGTGGCGCTGTAAGAAAAGGGCTTCGGTTTCACACCGAGCTCAACCTGCTCAGTTTAGGCTCAGTTTACAGAAAAGCGCTAAACTTTGGTTTTCACTTGAAGCGTCGTCGTGTAAACAGGGTTTTCATCATCAAAGGTTTTTCAGGAAACATGAGAGAACCTGAGTAAACTTCACTTCCTGTCCCTGCACAGATGGAGATGCGCTCCCAGGACCAGGCCCTGATCCGACAGCTGATGGAGCTGCACTCGGGCATCCAGGAGCTGAAACAGGAGCTGTCTGAGGAGGAGCAGGAGGAGACGGACGAGGAGGAGGGGAGCTGCTGGGACTCTGAAAGCGAGCAGGAGAGCAGCAGTGTGTACTCCAGCTCAGGAGAGGTGGGCTGCTCCCCCTCCTCCTCCTCCTCCTACCTGAGGATGCCTCGGCGTCCTTACGCCAAGAGGAGGGCGTTCTGCAGGAGGAGCTCGGTGCCCTGAACGTCCAACACAAACTCCAGAGGGTCCTCGGTCATCTGCAGTGATCCACTGAGGATATTTCAAGAGCTTATTATACTTCTACTTTTGGGGTGTTTTTAAGTATAGCAAAAAGAAATAGCATTAAATGCCATTTATGTGTAAATAAATACATTTTTAGAGCAACTTAGATTGATAAGACTGTATAGACTGTAAGTCTTTCAGAAATAGATTTGTTCCTGAGTGTCTGTGGAAGACAGAGGCATCATGTTGTAACACCCTATAACGTTTTACAGGAGAAAAAAGTAGGTGTTATTTTCCCAAGTTGAGACTCGGGTTATTTTGTTTCAAGATGAGTCCCATCTGATTTTTGTAATATTATTAGTGTGATCACGCACATGAATCACTACAGAAAAATGGGTCTCATTCAAGAACAATCATGTATATAAACAGCACACACAAACAAATCTTTGCTTCAGATATGCAGATCTTATTAAAGAAAAGAGAAAGTTATCATGAACACTCACACTGAAATATTCATTTCAAGCAGAGCTGTTTAGTTTAAACTTTTCCCCAAGATGACTCTAATTTAATGACCAAGACCTTGACTATGCTTTAAAAATATGACACTTGTGGCCATTCACATCTAATCTGAGAGATTATTTAAACGTGGTGTGAAACAAACATATTGATGAACGATCAGGTTTCTAGCAGCAGCGACAGACTAGAAAGAAGTCAGATACCAGTTAACAGGGGCACCAGTTAATCCATAACACCATGCAACATTTTATTGTCCCTTGTAAATCGAACATAACGTGTAACCTGCAGTATAGAAGCCCGATCACTGGCTTAAGCCAAATTAACTGATTTCACGCTTAAATCGATTTGCTTTTCCGAAGAAAAAAAAAAAAGTCCGAAAAAACGTTTCTGGGGAAAACTTTAGTGTTAAAACAGCTAGCTGATGCTAATGGATATCATAATTTGCGAGACATGTTTAACGTATATAAATACATATTAAACTCCTCTAAATGTAGTCATTGAATATGTATTAATTAATGTGTGACTATGCAGTGATATTATAGCTTACCTTGATTGTTTATGTGTGAGATGGTGCAACAGGTAAAGTGTCCGAAAGTTCCCCCCAGTGAAAAGGTTTTGGGGGGGGGGGGCTGTCTGGCTATATCAACATGATAACAGATTAAAAGAAACAATACAAAAAACACACACACACACACACAAAAAAAACGGTTGGATAAATAAAATATTAAAAGAAATTACATTGCAACTGCTGAAATGTGCCCATTTCCTCTAAAATAATTTATATAATCACCAAAAAAGTATTAAACATTGCAAATTATACATTAATTCTAAGCCATGTGTTGAAGACTAATTAAGTTATGAAGACTGAGTTTTTTTTTAACTCCTGGCTTAGATATAGTACACAAGTAAATATATCACCTGGTGTCATCTGTGTTTTTTGTATATTTCTAAGGCAGTAAATATGAAGTAAAATGTCTGAAATTATTATTTTCGTAACTTCAGCAGAATATTTTCTACTTACTATGTTGCAATGTTTTGAAATGTTTTTTGCTTCTATGAGGAATCTACACAGAATTAATATACTGATGACTATTTTTTGATTAACTTTCAGCAGTGTAGTTTGAACACATTTTTTTTACCAACAAAACACTGTGAAGGTTTGGTTGGGTGATAATTGACCTTCTAATTTCTATTTACAGATAAATTCATCAAAGCCTTTCTATATTGAATGAATTCTAAATCATTGAATGCTAAACAGTAAAATAAAAACTCTGGAGATCTCTTGTAGAGTTGTTTACAATAAGTAGTGAGCAAGCATTGCAGAGTATTAATGATTATATGGATTAAATGTATTTTACTCGTTATGTAGACTCTAAACCTCACAAGTGAAACAATCCTGCTGTTCTGTGTGTGTGTGTGTGTGTGTGTGTGTGTGTGTGCGTGCACAAGAGTCATGTTTTTGAGAAATATTTCAAGCTAATCTAATTTACAGCTTTCATAGCTACAAAATATCGTTCCATCACAGTCTTGATAAGAAACTAGGGTTTTTAGAAACACTGAACTTCCTTTCAGCTGATCTCTGTGTTGAAAGTTTAAATTAGTCCTTGTGTTGAATTTATTCTTGTTCTCATTCTGGCTCTGAATTTTCAAGGCTTCGACGTGTTTTCGTGGTTGATTGATGAATTTAATGCATCATGATGAAAAGGGAAGGAAAAACGAGGAAATGCTTTCTTGACTGAGAGACTGCCTATGCCAGAGGTGTCAGACATAAGGCCCATGGGCCAAAACCGGCCTCCAAGAGGCTCTAATCCGGCCCATACCACCAAACAAATCAAAAAAATTTAAAAGAAAACATTAACTTTTTTTCTTCGCAAATCTGTGAAACTGGGCTGCATGTGGCCTCTGAACTGAAACGTGTTTGACACCCCTGACTTATGCGTCCTCATAACCCTAACCTGTCAATAATCTCTGATCTGTGATCAATTCTTAAAACTGAGTGACTGGAATGGATCAATTTGTTGTATCTTCAGTAGCACGATTCAAAGTGTGACTTTTTACTTGTTACGAAACGCCTTTGGCCTTAAAATGTTCCTGATCATGTGTAGTGAGAGAATAAGTTCGTACCTGTAAATAGTGATGATCTGGTGTGTGTAGAGAGAGAGAACTGTGAGATGACTAACTGTCTCTGAACCTGTAGCTGTATTTACAACAGGTGCTGTGCGGCAGTGGTTGGTACAGCATGCCAGCTCAATAAAGACACAAACAGAATCACAGAGTCTGACCTTTATTTTTCTCTTCACTTCATCTTTACATTCATATTGATTTCGATGCGACAGTTTTCTTGAGCACAACTCGGCATAAGTGCAAATAACCAAACCGATCAAACCAATGTCTTCACTCTTTTCTCTCCATCTATCCATGAACTTTACATGCAACTGGAGTCTATTTTACTTTTTCCTCTAACTATAATGACTTATCAGGAAGCAGTGAGCCATTTTCACAATTTATACAATTCATCCTTCTCCATGTGCGCAAGAACCTCCACCTCTCACTTCTGAGTCCTCCACAGCGGGGTGGGGGTGGGTGGAGGGGTTGCTACTGCTGGTCTTCCCCTTCCACCTCCACATATCCAAAGCTCTCCCTCCGCAGTCTTTGGATCTCTGTGTTGAGCCCCAGCAGCGTCTGAGCCAGCTGGAGGTCCTGCGAGCGCATTTCCAGCTGCGTGGCGACAATGAAAGGGCGGAATTAGCATGATCAAGCTGTACTGAGCACACTTCACTGGACAGACACACAAGCAAGCACCGATCCCCTCCAACTTTTCTTCCAATCTGAGAGTTGGCAAAAACAAAACAAAACAAAACAAAACCAATGGCGGTATTGAAATCACAGCTTCTTGGAGACAGAAGAAGAACAGCAGAACCATGTGACCTCTGTCAGGAGCGGCTCGTCTTACCAGCTCAGACCTCAGCCAGGTTATTGCCCCGTCGATCTGCGCTCGCCGCAGCTCCTCGTTTGCCTGGAAGCTCCTCCCGATGCTGAGCGGCCGCACAGCGGAGCCGGCGTCCTGCGGGTCTTCCCTGGACTCGCCCGCTGCCCTGAAGGCGTGGATCAGCTTGTTCTTGATGTTCTCCAGGACCATGGTGGACAGGGTGTCCTCGGTGTGGCTGTCTCGGTCCATGCTGGGGGGAGGCAGGTGAAGCGTGGCCCTCCCAGCAGCTCCTCTGGAGATCCTCCCTGATGTCCTCTTTCTGTTCCTCTTATCTCTCTGCTGGGTCTCGAACCAGAGTCCTTCCCTCTGGAGCTTCGAGCTCCTGCTGCACAGGTTTCTGCTCTTCTCTGAGCTCCAGTCTCCACTTTGCCCGGCTGGTGTTGAACTGGCCTGTTTTGTCATTGTTACTATGGAGAAACACCTCCTCCTCCTCCTCCTCCTCCTCCATGCCCACCTCCCTCCTCCTCCTCTTTTCGGTAACCCTAATAAGAATGGTGGAAGATCTCGGACAAAGACTATTGTTGCCTCCAAAGAGAATTGAAAAGACCCTCCAACAAGCGCTGCCACCGCTCCCTCCTCCCCCTCTGCGTTTCCCAGTAAATCCTGCCCCCATGCAACTCGCAGGGTGAGAAATGTGCCTCCCGTTTGTGGAACCTCCGCATGTTCGGCACAACACACTCGATCCCACAGAGTCCCGAGTGGACTTTTCCGCAGTGCCTCTCCGTAAATAAGACCTGCTTGTCAGCTTAGCCGACGGACAGGTTGGGCGAGGAGCAGACACAGCCTCAGTGTTGGCCGATTCACAGGCACAAAAGGCCATCCGACGGTGAAATATAACCAGCCCCTTTGTGCCCACGTTAAGTCTCTTCCCCCGTGGGGGACTGTGGGATGGGTTCTTGGCAGCAGCGGGCAGTTTTTTCTCTCTCCTGACTTCTGTATAAAGATGAGACAGGGGTCCAGTGTGTTCGCCTGGCTGACTTATGGGGCGGCGGTGAGAATTGAGAGGCCGCAGTGTGGAGGCGAAGTGAGATCCAGGCGAGGCTTTCAAGAGTGCAGCTCCGTCCCGAGGTCATTCTTCTCTTCCAGGAAGAAGGATGATCTTTTTCACTGCGATGTTATAGAAGGAAAGAGAAGCAGTGGTTTGTATATGGATGCTTTGCTGAAGATTTGGGGAATCTAAGTATAGTGTGTGTGTGTGTGTGTGTGTGTGTGTGTGTGTGTGTGTGTGTGTGTGTGTGTGTGTGTGTGTGTGTGTGTGTGTGTGTGTGTGTGTGTCACCTGACCTGAATTCAAGATAATTAAATGACACTTGATGCCTCTCCTGTGTGGAAAAGTAAAATACAACAGAAAATGTCTTTCCTGTCAACTCTTTCTGGACAGAAAACAAAAGTGGCTGCAGCTGAGCTCAAAGTGTGTCCACATGAAGAGAATGTGAATGTATGATTCCCATCTTCCAACTCTCCATACCCAGATATGTCCCCATTACATGATCCTGGCTGCGTTTTCATGAAGTTTCAAATATAATCACATCACGTTTTGCGTTAAAAATGTGAAAAAAATTTGAAACTGATGTGAATTTACACGGAAACAGAAGAGATGCTAAAAAAACGATGCAGTTAGCAGCCAGGCCATTAGTGGGTGCTGTTGCTTCATTTCTGTAATGAAACAAACAAAAAAAAAAAAAACGCTGCAGATAACAATCCTTTATAAACACTAATGATGGGAGAACAGGACATTCCTCTGGATAGACGAGCAAGTTGGACTGTTATTACAGTGACTGTCAACTCTAAAACTACCAAGTCTACCAAGAATCGGAACTGGGACCAGGACCAGGACCAGGATAAACATTGCTCTGATTCTCCATCTACTGAGCATGTGCAGAACAGGTATTTATTTTGGCTGTGAAGCACGCAGCAGCATTTTTCCCTCCGTTTCCACTGGGTGGCGTTTTCAGTGGCTCTGAGCTCCGTCCTCATGTAAACACACACACAAAACACAACCATCCATCAAATTCTGCAGGTGAAATAGCTGATTTTCTGATGTCTGAGCTTTTTTTTTTTCTCATATCAGATTTTCAGATGTGCTTTAAAATATCCATAAAATGTAAGTGCATCTCCAACTGCATGCCAACAGTGAAAGGAAAGTTTGCATGTTCTCCCAGTGTGTGTGTGTGTGTGTGTGTGTGTGTGTGTGTGTGTGTGTGTGTGTGTGTGTGTGGGACCCATAAAGGCCTCTTGATGTCCACAACTGTATTAAAATGAAGCCCAGACAAGTTGTCCTCCAAATTGAGCAGTAAATAAAGAATTCTGATTTTGAACTCAGTCATAGGGCAAACTGCAAAACACTGATGGATGGTGTGTGTGCGTGTGTGTGTGTGAGAGAGAGAGAGCAGATTCTCTTGTCAGGGCTCATAAGACGTGAGCTATGACTCCATTTGTGCGGGGGTCTGTGGAGCGTGAGAAGAGCTCGGGGGGATTGGAGCCGTCACTCCTGAAGGTCAAGGAAGCAGGGCGACACTTGACAATGACTCCAACAAACAAGCTGTCCGACACACTGCCTGATGAGAATCAGGTAAACATGAAGGAAGCAGTCTGTATGATCAGACATTTCCACACTCTGCGCTCTGGCTGGTTAATAGTTAGAGGACTTTCTAGAGTGTGGAAGGATGAAAATGTTAGACCCCAAATCAAGAGGGCCTCACGACCCTCCCATAAACCTGAGGCGGTTTATTGGTTAAGCTTTAACAGTTGTTTTTGTTCAAAGGATAAGTTCACATTTTTCCCACTCAGGTTATTAAGACACGCATCAGAAGCATAAAAGTAAGCAATATTGCAGATTTTCTCTCTGGATTTGTTCATTCAGAACATCAAAATACTACTTAAATTACTTATTTGAATAATTCAAAAGTTTCATTGAAAACAACTTTAAAATACAGTCAAAATCATTGCTGGTAATTTTTTTTTAGCACACTTTTCTCGATATATTTCTGTAGTTCTTTAAAGTTTCTGTTCAAGAAGTGCAGATTAGTGGGAGTTATTTCAGTTAACAGCTGCCTCTGCTGCCCCCTGGTGGCTCCATCAGCGCTGTGCAGCAAACTGCAACAAACATCCTGCAGAATTAGGAAAAACTTCTATCAGATGATTCATGGATTGATTTATTTTAAATGATTTTTTTCCCAGCAGAATTTCAAAATAAATAAGATGTAGATCAGTTTTATGTGGTGTTGTGAAAATGTAAGTCACGACTGACTGAGATCAAAGGTGAAGCTAGGGTTTAGGCTTGAAGCTTGTTTTACGAGTCGCTGATTTGAAGGATTAAAATCTGCAAAGCAGGAACAGAACCTAAACATCTTCATTTCCTTTTACTTAAAAGATATTTCCATTCTTTGATTCCATGACTTGGTTTACACAGAATAACTGTATCGGTGTTCTGAGGGTTATCTGTACGTGTGTGAGTTCTGTGGGAGAGACGCGAAGACAAAGAGGACAGAGGACAGAGGACAGGTGGGTTGTTTTAGTCAAGGTTTAATCTCCCGGACCGTCTGGTTTTACACGTCTGTGTTCGAGTCCATCAGAAGGCTGGCCAGTCGGGACCTCCGTCAATTGTTTTAGTGTCACATGAGCCTCGAGATAACAAAGTGTAGCTTGAACAGACAGGTGAGCAGGAAATGACGAGCGCCTTCCTCCTCCTCCTCCTCCTCCTCCTCCTCTCTGAACGCATGTGAACGACAAAGCAGCAAAGACCTCAAAAGAATCACACGAGATGAGAGTCGCTCCGCCTGGAAGGAGCTCAGTCTGTGAATAAGATGCACCGTTTGTGCTACATCGATTTTTTTTTCTTTTTACTTTTAAACATCTTTGGAGCATATTCCTCTCCGGGTATTTTGAAGACTTTGAGCTTCACACAGTTTACACACATCAAGATGAACGTCTGACACCGACACACAGCGACGAGGGGATCTTCAGCTCATCCTCACATCAAATCACATTAGCAGGGACAGGTTTTTCTTCTCTCTCTGGTGACATTTATTTCAACTTTGTGGGGAGAGGATTAATTAACTCAGGCTCCTTTTCTTTTCTTTTTTTTTTTTAAACAAAAGAAGTTACAAAAAACTTGACGAGGCCAACGCTCGCATCTCGTCCTCTCTACGCTCCACGGCTGGTCTTCCAGTCAGAAACACGTAAAAACAGCATTTACAATATTCATATATACAAATATATAATGTGAACACGCGCTCAGACACACACACAATCAAAACAAACAAAAAAAAAAAAAAAAACCAGGAAGTGTTTTAATATTCACACGGCGGGGGGGCGGGGACACCGTTCAGTTCACCTGCGAATGCCTTGTGTTCTTTTCATCTTTCACTTCTCAATATGAAATCCCGCTGCTTCATGGGGATCAGCCTCCTCGGACTGTGGGGACCCCGGTTCGACTCCTAAGCCTGCAGTGCAGGTTGTGATCGCTTTAAAGACAGGACAGTTTCTGCTGTTCCAGAGCTTCTTCTGTAAAACACACACTGTTCACACAGAAAACTACCAAACTGGCCAGATGATCCAGGTTAGTAACACAGAGAGAACCAACGAGGACAGAAGTGGTTAACACCGGCACACACTCACGCCAACGTCACAGTGCAATGGCAGTTTGTTCTTATTTTTTCCTTTTCTTTTTTTTTTTTTAAGACAAATGTATAGAAAAATGCATCCCGCGGTCTGTGTGGCGCTCTGGGAGAACATTTCACCAGGGGGAACTGTAAACGGGGGCTTCTTCGCGCAGACGTCCCGCCCGGTCGGTCCGCTAATCTTTGGCCTTTTTTGGAGAAAGCTTCACCTGCTACGGCGGCCCGTTCGAACCCCGCCGGGTCTCAGACAGAACATTCCTCTGCGCCTCATTCAGACCGGCAGGAAGCTTTCACACAGCTCACACAGCTCATCGCCACCACGTAATACTGTCTCACTCCCAACTGGAGACTGTGTACCTGCAGGGGTGTGTGTGTGTGTGTGTGTGTGTGTGTGTGTGGGGGGGGGGGGGGGGGGGGGGGGGGGGGGCGTTCCGGCGTGACGGACTCGCCGATTCACGCTGCCCCCCGCTTCGGGGGGGGGGGCAAAATAAAGTCGAGGGGCAGAGATTTCAGACTGATATCATGATGAGGAGGAGGAGTAAACAAATTCTGCTGTTATTAACTGTTTTGGGATCAAAGCTCTGCTCTCTTACAGGTGAGCGTGTGTGTGTGTGTGTGTGTGTGTTTGTACGTACATGTGCGTCGAGTTAAGTTTGTGTTTTTGCGCTCCCTTCTCCCAGTCAATCATTCACTCTCATTCACTCATCCATCCACAGATCCATCACACGCTCAGCAGCCAGAAGAAGAAGAAGATGGCCACGAACAGGAACAGCGAGTCCTGCCAGTTGTTATTGCCGTTGTTGAGGTTCCCGTTGCCGTGGTGATCACCTGCATACTGATCTGAGGGCAGAGCGGAAGGAGGAAAAAAAACGCCGTTACACTCGGCTTCGCCCCTCACTGAAGCCCCGATTAAATGACAAGACCCTTTTCAAGAGAAAACACAAACCGTCCGCTGCATTCTGGGTGTCGGAGTTACTGAAAACGCAACTTTTTCAAGACGCTCCAACTCCATGTAAACGGGGGAAAACGCAACTTTGTGAAACGCTGCTACTGTGCACGTGCGCCACAACTACAGTAAATGTGAAAACGGCATTGCTTTTAGCATTTTTGCAGAATTGTCAGGAAATATATCATAAACAGGAAAGTCTCACAATTAAAAGCATAGGCTCCAGGGTTGCTTAAAAAAAGAAATGAAAGCAGTGAATAGAAAAAAGTGAGTGAAAAACTCCTTTCACGTATAGATCCGGGGGTCTTGTTGGACTACAACGGTCCTCTAAAAGTAGATTATCAGAGGAAAATGTGAAGAATGTTAAATGCTGTGCTGGAGTGGATGATTACTGGTTCTTGTTAAATAGGAAAATAAAGGTATTAAAGTTCAAGCTCTACATAAACTGATAGTGGAAACCACTTTTGATTCTACTTTAAAGATCCTTGAAAAAAAATCTGGAAATGAACCCTCTAAAGAGGCTGTTAAAGATCAATGCACAAATACTTGAAGAATGTTAAAAAGGCCTTCAGAAAGTCTGTTAAGACCCCCAAAAGAACTGCTGAGGGACTCTGAAGGGCCTTTAAAAAAAATTTTTGTGTGGCCCTTTTAGGAAATCATGAAGAAATGTGGAAGTTATTTTAAAACACCACTGAAATACGTCTTAATAGACCTCAAGAACCCCTTAAAGACCTTCTAAAGAACCCTTAACATATAGTAAAAGAGTCCTTAAAGGACACCTGTAGACCCTTGAAAGGACTCTTTATAGGGATGTCCCGATACAACTTTTTCACTTCCGATACGATACCGATATTGCAACCTTGAGTTTTGGCCGATACCGATATTGGTCCGATACGATATCAGCGCGAATCATACATACTTTCATTACTTATTTTGTAGTGTGGAATGTTGGAAAAGACTTGATCAAGTGATGTTACACAGAGAACAATAGTCAACAGTAGCTGTGAGAAAAACTGACCCATTTATTATTAACCGATTGGCTACAAAAATTTTAACCTTCAACATAATACCTGCAGTGCTCTACAGTTGAATAAAATTAAAAAATAAATAAATTAGAAGACGCTTAAAATAACCTAAATAACTCCAATAAAAACAAATTATACTTTTAAAGTGCAAACAATTCAAGTCCACTTCAGTTAGTTTTTACTGTCAGAAGTGCTGGAGCGGAAAATGGACAGCTTAACGGAGCGCTTGTATTGGTGATTTTAGATGCAATCCGATGAAATCCGATACTCGTTTTTTGGCTGATAACGGACCGATATCTGATATCAATATCGGACCGGGACACCCCTAACTCTTTATCCCTCAAAGGTTGCCTACACTTCTCTGACAGACCTGTATAAGATGCTTTACAAACCAAAAGACACACTCAGGGCCTGAAAGGCCCGTGAAGCTCATCAGGTCGGTTTGGAGTGTGTGAGCCTGAACACTGCCGCAGGCGGCGTCTCACCTGCTCTGTGAAACGGGTCGTTGGTGTTAAAGACTGTCGTGAAGAAGCCGAAGGGGAAAGCACCGATGCCAAAAGACATGTGAAAGCCTGCGTCCCCGAAACCCTGAAACATCTGAAGACACACACACACACACACACAAGAAAAAAATGTGAGGTTATAAAAACAAGGTAGAGGAGTTTGAATGAAGTCTGTGAATATGAAGAGACCCACCCCTCCTCTGCTCTCAGGCTCTGTTCTCTGTCCCTGAGGCCGAGGGGGAGTTTTCAACCTGAACACAAGAAGCACACATGAAGGTGTGACACACACACACACACAGACACACAGACACACAGAGAAATGGCGGTATGCAGCCTCATACCGGGGGTCCTCCTGGCTGGAGCTCCCTCTGCCGTACAGCGGGATGACCTTCTCTCTGCTGATGCCCGCTTTGCACACGGGACACTGCTGCCGGCTGGGCCGAGTCTCCAGCCACTGAGAGGAGCAGAGGTCAGGGTTAGGGTTTTCAGTTTTCAAAACTGACAATGTTAGTTAGTTAATCATTTAGTTCAGGCAATGACATTGCAGGTTACATAAAACACAAATGTCATAACAACAGTAACTGAAAAAAGGAACAATGTATATTTACATACCAAAAAAAACTCAGAACAAAAATAGTGCCTGAAAAGGAGTGGGAAGAAGGAAAAACTATAGCGCTTCCCCTGTTCAAAAAGTTCCATTTGCTGTGCAAACGGACCTCTAAAACATTACAAAACTTTTGCATTTTCACTTGGGAACGTTGTGCAAAGTGGGCTTGTGAACAATATAAAGCTCTGAGAGTGATTATGTAGTGAGAAGCAGAGAAAGCTGCTGTCAACAGAGGCATTAAGTACATTAGCGCCTTTAAGCTGCATTAAATCAGGTTACGTCACAGCCTTACGCTTAAGATAAACACACGCCACGCCATGCCACGCCACACACACCTGTTCAGAATCCAGACAAATACGGGTTTTAATAAAACTACCTGAAAGACTTGACATGATTTTATTAAAACCCAGACGATGGTTTGTGGCCCTGGACCGCAGGATGGAAACTCGGCTTCAAAGATAAGTAAATGTGTCATGTTTGTTCACCACAAACTGAACAGAAAGGGCACCAAAGCCAGTTTACAGAGTTTACAGTTTTCAGTTCAGGCGACACGTAAAGAATAATTTCATCTTCAGTGGGCCGGACCAGCAAAATAATGCCATGATCACCTTTAAATTTAAACTTTGAAGTGTTTATTTTTCATGCTGCAGAGTATATGTGATGAAAATTTCTATTTTCAGAGAAATGTTCAAAACCACTTCTCCTATAGCTGTACTGAGAGTGTGTGTGTGTGTGTGTGTGTGTGTGTGTGTGTGTGTGTTATAATTAGAATTGCTAATCCATTTTCAGCTGGAGCTTGCCGACATGGCGGCCTGCTCTTTCACTTTCAGTCTGATTCACGGACACGCCCACAGCCTCCGACAGCTGCTACGTTCCTTCTTTAAATCTGAAATCTTTGAGATCACACCGTTTACATGATCACTGAATAAACCTCGGTGGATCCTTCCCACGATGCTTTGAGACGTGAGCACATGATGAGGCCTGCTCGTATTTAGGCTGGATTTGTGAGCTCCACTTAATAAGCTTGTTTTTAATTTTTTAAAACTGAAACTCTGAAGACACATTTTTCTCAGTTTGCTGCCGTCATTTTTCTCGAAGCTTCATGTGCGTCTATTGGAATTTATTAGTTTTAACAAGATGATTGCATTTTATTTCATTAGTTTTAGCATCTAAAAGCCAAAGAAACTCCAAGCAGCTCAACACAAAGCTCCAAACAGGCTTTAAATCCCCCGAGAGTCTGGATCCTTGCTTGGGTCTGGGTGATTTTTGACGTCACTTCAATTATAATTTCCACTCCGACCCTCATTCGCACAAAGAGCGTGACCTGGGGAGGGGGTCAGCTGAGACGAAAGAGAGAGGAAATACTCACTTGATGAAGGCAGGGCCAGCTGCGGACAAACACAGAGAGACAAAAAGATTAATTTACATTCTCACAATAGCTCTTTTCTTCAGAAAATGTCAGCTGCCCGCTTCGATAACAGCAACATTCCTGCAGCCCATTCATCCTCCACATGTGGAGAAAGAAGAGATGTGCCGCCCGGATAAATGTTCAGGTTGTTCTGAGGCACCTGCGGCTCTCGCGCCGAGTCGGGGAAGGGAGCTGCTGAGGATGAAGATGATGGTTAAAGTGGATCTTCGTCACTGTAGTTCCTATTAATCGGCTCCATCTGTCCAGAGCAGAGTTCTGGCTGAGAGGCCGGGTGACCTGCTGCTGCATGCTGGGACTTCCACTCATTTGCATGGTGCTTCCAGTAAAAACGCATATTTTCATACGTCAGTCCGCGGCTCTGCTTTCCGCTTTCACATTATTTCTGCACACTTCAGATTCCTCGTGAGATAAACAGCAAGTGAAACACTTGGATCGTGCAGAGGAACAGGCAGGGCTTGTTTCTGACAGTCAAAGCCACGTGAACACACACTGAATAACCAGCAAAAGCACTAGAAAGCATGACGTAAACACACACACACACACACACACAGTTCACAGCCCGGCTCAGTGTGTACAGCAGCTGTGAAAAACATTCCTGCAGATGCAATCTGCTGAATGAAAGGTTTATGGAACCCACCCAGCGCTCATCAGACATGTGAGCGCACGCTCGGCCGAGCTGAGCAGTCACAGCCTCGTCTCTGGAAAGTGGCAGCGGGGCGTGACCACGGAGTGCATCCCCCTCACTGTTACACACACACACACACACACACACACACACACACACACACACACACACTTCAGGATGTGACGGCTGAGAGTCGATTCGTATCGTCAGATAACAAGTTGGAGGAAAACCACAAGCTCATAGTTCACCTTTAACCAGCTCTTCGCACACTGATCGGTGAACATGAAGCAGGACGATTCAAAATGTTTAACCATCTTCAACTCATCTGACAGAAATGTGTTTTCTATGTCTTCAAACTACATCTTTTTCAGAACGTTGCAGTGTAAATGTGAAACTTTTCTGAAATGAAAACTCAGAAACAATGTGGAGCCAAGTGAGCCTGAGTCCAAGAACCGAATGAGACCAGAGATGAGAGAATCTCGCCGTCTGTAGACGTACCAAGAAATTTATTCCTACATTCCTGGATATTAAAGCCTTATCTGAATTTCTACCTCACACCTCCACCCTCCTGAAGCGGACTCTCTGGAGGACCGAGGAGCCGCTGCTTGCTCATTAACCTCAAAGTATTAACGGCGACATTCAGGTTTTGTCTGCACGGGCAGGATCTCTTCAGTCCTCAGAGCGGCGTCTTCCGTTCGCTCCGACTTTCAAACTCCAACCCGAGAACGTGAAGGTCGAACAGCGACGGCGAGACGGAACATGTGCCGCAGCTCCGGCCGTCACGTGGAACAGGAACAGTCCATACGATCAAACTTCACAAGAGAGCCAGCGCTCTCCTTCTGTTTATTAACTTTCAGTCAAACTGATTCCAGATCAGCTCCTGTAATAAAGTCAGTGTATTCTCATATGAAAACAATGTACCTTCACAGTCCTCAGAGACCGTTGTCTTTTCTAATCAGCGTTGTTTAAACGCAGCCAGACTGTAATTTTGCTGTGGAATTGCAGCAGGTGAGCTGACGTCAGTGCGGCTCATGCTTACCGACTGTTTCATCAGCGCACGGCTTCAGAGAGCGGCGTGGGGCCGCACGTAACACGGCAACAACGTTACATCAGCGGTACAGTACACTGGAGCCTCACAGCCGCGCCGCACGTTTCCCTACTGTACTGAACGGATGAAGCCAGGGCAGAGTTAGTAAAACAACGAAAGGAACGTGGCTGCATCGTTCACCGGTGCGTTTGGAGCTGCAGTTTGAACCACTGCAGTACACGGCGGTGGGAAAACTCTGGGATCCCGTTTACACGAAAACGCTTCAAGTGAAAAAGTTTGGGCGTCGAGGTTGTCTTGCAGAATATTTCATATGTGAAGAATTTGCCTAGTTTGAATTAAACTCGGGGGGGGGATTCATTTTAGGTTCTTTTAACATAATGTACAAAGTGAAAACACGGTTTTCAGAAAAGTTTTGCGTTTTACACAACGATGTTCATTTATACAGAAATGGTGAAAAGCATATTGTTTTCACGTTAAGCCACAAGCAGAGGCAAAACGTAAAGCAATGGTGAGTACATATATACATTCACATGGACAGATAACCAAGTTAAATTGCTCTTCCGGGTGACTGCCAACTCTAAAACTACCAAATCCCAGAAGAATCTGGACTGGGAGTCATGAAGCTCTGGAGGAAAACATTGTTCTTACCGTCCGTCTACTGAGCGTGTTCCTCCGTTTACTCATGCTGTCGTGTAAACAGAGCCAATCTTTAAAGCTTGAAAAAGATGAACAAGACTGTGAACCTGACAGAGGGTCAGACATGGAGTCTGTCTGTGTTTCAGGAAGAGACACAGGGATTTTATCAGGTCTGTATCCACAGGCAATCGCAGATGTTTGGAGCAAACAACAAATAAATCCTTCATAAACCGTCTTAAAGTTCAAGAGTTCTGCGAAGATGTTTGGGATGAAATGGGAGCTCACCAAATTGATTTTCCTTCTGCTTTTCAGGAGGACAAGGCATCCCTTCTTTGCAGGATTGGTTTCGTCCTTGCACAGTGCTGTACAGTCGTTTTCACACAGTCTCATCAACCCGAACCCCCTCAGTAGGTGGCGGTTCAGTGTGAACATGTTTAATCAGCACAGGGAGCAGGATCAACCTTCCACAGCTGGTATCAGGTCGGACCCGGCAAGTGTGAACACAGCTCCACCACATCTTCAAATAACGTGTGCTAGAGCTTGTCATGGAAACAAGACGGCTAACAAGCAGAGGAGGGAGAGAATTTTGCTGTTAAATCAGCAAAAAATTGTGCTGAAGTGACAAGAAGCACAGAGAGGGAGTTTCAGTGGATCTGCGGGGTGGGGAGGGGTTTGTGAGCAGGTTACAGGAGGCTGCGACCTGACCCTTGTTTACCTGGCTGCGGTGTGCGCAGCAAGGAGAAGGGATCCATCAACGGGAAATCTGTCAACAGACTGAGCCAGCTCAGGTCTGGATGTGATCTGCTGGTCTCCGTAGGTAAAAAAGACTTGCTGTTGGCTTCTTTTGTTCACCAGCCTCACAGGGTTGCTTCACTGCTACTCACGCAAAGCATTGAAGAAGAGATCATATCAGACACGACACTGCAGACATCTGTCCACCTTTAGATTGCATAAACACAGATCAACGTCAGTGGAAAGCAGACAGCTGGAGGAGATGAACTTCCTCCTGCGTGTGCAAGAATCACTGTTATGACTTTTACTACTGACCACAATGCCTTTAAGGCTGACCCCAATCCTCCCCTCACTTGGCCCTAATCTTACATTAGCCTCTCTCGCAGGGCTTCAGTCAACACTCATGAGTCATGAATGACACACACACACACACACACGTTACTGAGCATGTGTGTACTCTCCGCACAGACTGCCTGGAAGGTCGAGGGTTGTGTAAGTCTTTATCAAGTTGACAGTGAGGCGAGGGACATGAAATCCCAGCTGTTGGCCTGCAGTTGTTTTCATTGGGAGATAAAGTCGCCAGACACGCTCCGTCACCGATCGTACTTTGTATCAGTGACTTATCAGCCGGCAGTTTGCACAACTGAAAGCACGAAATGAAAAATATTAAAACATGAGAGCGGCCTTCACTGCTTTGTCTTCAGCTTCAGTCTGTACATGATAAACATTTGTTCAAATTCTGTATGCTTTGCTCAAAGACACTTCAGCACACAGCCAGAGGGAGACACGCGGTCAAAACCAATAACCTTGTGAACAGCAACCAGCTCTACCTACTCAGTGGGTGTGGTTGATGCAGAACAGCAAGCATACCTCCCAACCTCTGCTTTGCATTATCTCTCTGCACATATTAGGTTTACACTCGAGCGAATAAGTCTTGATGCAGCAGCGGATCTCCAGGGAGCAGAAGACGCCTTCCTCCAACCTCTGAGAGGGGACACGTGTCCATGATGGATTATGGACCGCAAAGCGGAATAAATTCATTCATGATGAGAGTCTATCCACACACCTGATACCTTAACCTACTAACCAGTAGCTATTATTAGCAGCAGGTCTGAGCATCAGGCTGAACAGTTCAGGGTTGGATCACTGCTTCAGTGTTAACCTGACAGGATGCCAATGATCACCAGGGACCGGGAACACTGGTTAATGTGTCACAGAGTCCCCGTGCATGTGCGTGAGGGCTTTAACTTTGACCTCTGACCTACGCCAGATCAGATATGACCCCACTCCGGAGCTGATCACAGGGCTGGGCTTCACAGCAGGTGTTCCAGACCCTGATTGATCCGGCTCTGCTGCAACACTGCCATGCTGGACGGTGTGAGACGGTTAAAGAGGCGTGATCCGCCGTTTACGGTAAGGCGAGGCCGCACACGGACACACCGCACCGCCGGGCTGCACGGAAACAAATAAACAGCTCTGCACGTCTGATCGGCCCCCCCACCTCCTCCACCCCCCCCCCCCCCCCCCCCTCCACCGACCCGACCCGCCCCGTCTCTCTCTTACCAGAACAAGTGGCCGCACATACTGATGACAGCGTCCCGGGCGGTGTCCAGGCAGATGTTGCACTCGAAGGTGGCCCGGTCCCGGTCGTTCTCCCCGCCGCCACTGCCGCCCGGCCCGTCGCGGTCGTTGCTGCTCTCCCCGGCCGGGAATCCTCCTCGGCTGGCCGGCCCGCCGTCACTCGAGGACCGGGGATCCGCGGCCGCCATCGCGGTGTTTTGTTTGTGGGAAGGAAGGATAACGCACTCAGCGGGCCAACCCGACCCGAGCTAAAGTCAGCTGTCAGTCCGCTTAAACGGCTGCAGCCTCCGAGCGAGAGTCCGACCAAGCGTCCTGACTTCACCTGATAGAGGGTTTCCGTTTCCGGGCAAAACACGCAGCCGGAGCCGGGGGCGGGGCGGGAAGCGGAGCCCCGCCCACAACACAGAACCAACTGGAAGAAAACCATGATATGATATGATATGATATGATATGATATGATATGAATTAAGATTATGTGCGTGACAATGTATGATTTTAAAAGTATATCTTTACAAGAAAAATATTTCAACATATTAGTACCTAAGACTATGAAATAACTGTAAAATATGTTTATGATTCTTTATTTCCACCCCAAAGCCCATTTGTAAATCCGAATAAAAAATAATGATACAATAAAAAAAAGTAGATTTAGATGTCGCCAAAACAAAAAAAAAAATTCACCTTGAAGAACATCAATAAAGAAATCCATATAGGTTTAGATATATTTATTTGTAGACTTGGTTTCTGGATTTTATCGACAAATTAATTTAATATTTTTATGTGCAATATTTTATTTCATTGGTGATGTTTAAATGAACAAATGACTAAGTAGAACTAGAACTCCTGCTAAATAGTGTCTGCTATGTTTTGTAGTCACTGTAAAGCCTGTTTGTGTTGACACTCAATAATATTACTCAATAAATTTTGTCCTGCCTCATTTGATGTTTAACTTTGTTTTTAAAAGTTTTCTGTGTGGAGCAATGCTTTAAAATGATTTTTCTCGGCATTTGTGAAATGTTCTATTCGATTCTCTTCTAAATAACAACAAAATACTGACATGTTTTTTTTTTTACTTCGTAAACAAATGATGAAGAAGTCATACCAAGTTTAGAAGTGCCTATTTCATCAAACTGGAAATATATATATATATATATATATATATATATATATATATATATATATATATATATATATATATATATATATATATATATATATATATATATATATATATATATATATATAAAGAAAATTGTTTACCCTGTTGAACACTCGGAACTCTTTCCGTCCTTGTGTTTCCGCCCGGACCCATGACAAGTATGCACAACGAACTCACTCTGTCCCCACGCTGAAACTTATTTATTGACAGGGAATATTTAGACTTTTTGTTACCAGAAGTAATGTTTTAAGAGATTGCTGGTACTTCGTGGGGACTTATCGCGAATAACTTATTAACCTAAACGAGCCAACATGAAGATAAAAGACAGAAACAAGCCAAGAAGACGATCAGCTTCTACAAATACAACTTCAGCTTCAGGGAGCCTTATCAGATCCTGCTCGACGGAACTTTTTGTCAGGCAGCGCTGAAAAACAAGATCCAGATCAAAGAGCAGATGCCCAAATATCTGATGGGGGAGGTGCAGCTCTGCACCACCAGGTAATAACATCCACCTCATCGGTCTCCTCCAGGTATCATGGCTTCATTTAATTCACCGGCTGCTGTCTGTCCACAGCTGTGCTCTGAAGGAGCTGGAGACGCTCGGGAAGGAGCTGTACGGAGCCAAAATCATCCTGCAGAGGTTTCAGGTCAGGAGGTGTCCCCACCTGAAGAGCCCTGTCCCGGCTTCAGAGTGTCTGCTGTCCATGCTGGAGGAAAACAACCCACACCACTACTTTGTGGCTACGCAGGTAAACACTCACATCAAACCCTGCATCCAGACTCCCCTCAAACCTAAGGATTAATTAAAACAGATTAATTTAACTTAGCATTTATGTCCATATGTAAACATTAAACATGGAGGATCCAACAGGTTCCATTTGTAAATCGGTGTGATTTAGATTAGACACATTTGAGTTGTTGGCACACATGAACAGTGATTGGATGTGAGTAAACATACCATTGGTGTTTCCAGGACCACCCCCTGACCACCGGCCTGAAAGCGATCCCGGGCGTCCCCCTGTTCTACATCATCCTCAACACCATCGTGCTGGACAAGCCCAGCCAGGCGTCCCTGGACCACGTCCAGGCCGTGCAGCTGGGAGAGCTGGTCAGCCCGGCCCAGCAGCGGAGCATCTGCAGCCTGAAGGAGGAGCAGGGCATCGGGCAGAAGGACGGCGAGCAGCGCAAGAAGAGGAAGAGGAAACAGAGCAACCCCAACCCGCTGAGCTGCCTCAAGAAGAAGAAGAAGAAAGGGGTGCCGACGCCGCCGCTGAAGAAGCCGGAGGAGGGGGCGAAAAGGAAGAGGAGTCGACACAAGAAGCGGAGAACAGAGGGAGGAGACATGGAGGCTGCTCCTGCAGCTACAAGCACATGATGCTGCAGGCACAGAGACTAACTGTATAATGTCTGAAGATGTAAAATACACCAGTCCGACACAGCTGGCTGAAATCCTGCAATTTTTCAGATGAAATGCTCATTTCCTCTCAACAGGAGCCACAAAGAGCAGTGTGGCCATAATGTTTTGGCTGATGAGCATGTCCTTGTGCAGACTAGCTGGTCTATGTGACAATAAAAGAAACATTTCTTACACGTTTTTTAAATACAAGTATTTATTTTTTTTTAAAAATGAAAAGCAAGACAGTGACACTCTTCTGAGACGCATCAACATTTCTTCAGACTCCATTTACTTTGGATTTCATACAAAATAAAAAAAAAGCAGGTTTACAGGCACATGGTTTAAATACACGCTGCACTCGGACGATGGAGACTTTTTATGGAAGCAGACATAAAATGTTCTCTGAAGAAGCACGTGGAGGTCGTGTCCTAGATCATGACATTTAATTCAGTCCTAAAGCCTCAACGATAAACAATCTGATCGGTTTCCATTAGGATATCAATAACAGCAGCTATTAAATACAAATCTGTAGTTGTTGCACATTATTTTACGACAAGTCACTGTTGGAGCACAAACTACTGAATACTCTTCGTTATCAGGACATAGCATCACTGTATGTCGCTCTGTTGTATCTAAATGTTCAAGAATATACAAAAAAAAAAACTACAGTGAAAATCTGAATCCAGAGCCCTCGAGTTATTCTGTGGCGACTACTGGGGAATTGCACTCTTATGAACTATTTCATACCAGCATGCAGGACAGCAGGATACTTTCAGTCACCTACAGGTTGAGCTAGAATATGTCCCAGTTCTTTACAGACTAATGCCAGTTTGTTATTGCAGCGTTTGTCTCTTGTCAGCTTCCTACATCATGCTCTAGAAGAGAGTGCTTCATGCAAACTGCCTGAAATATCTCGGATTAGTGTACAATATTACCATATTAAAAAAAAAAAAATCCAGCTTGGACTTATTTGGAGTTCCGATTTGAGACATGATTATTTTTCATGGAAGAAGATGCGAGCGCAGCGCTTGCAAGGACAATATTTCCTTTTTTCTTTAAAGTGCTGCAATACAGTCATATTCATTTAACTGCTGGCTGAGTTCACAACTCACACCTGTGCAAAACTCTTTTAAACAAACTGGGTGCAGTGCATGCTCCGTGCGGTGGAGGCGAACGACCACGGATGAGCTGACGGAGTGAAGTATCCACCACTGTAAACACATCTTTCACCTCTTCACTTTGGTAACACTGACAGTGAGAGACGGCAGCTCCAAACAACGAGACGCACAGGCGGCCAAGTCTAAACACTGACCTGCAGCCCGGGTCCGCACGCCGATTGGTTTCTGAGCCTTTTCTTTAGTGAATCCAAACAGCACGTGTACTCCACCACCTGAAACACACACTCATACACTGGTGCAGTGTTGCAGCTTTTTCCAGCCAGAAACCAAAGGCTGTGTGGACACAGGCTTTTAGACATAAGGTGCATTGATTTTTCTATAAATATAAAAGCAGAAATAATAAAAGGAGGATTTAATAAGTAAGTAAATAAATAAATAAGGCTGCAATAGGCGGGAGCACGAGGGAAGAACAGTGGGCTGTTGGTCCTGTCACCACCTGTCTGTGATCAGAGCCTTAGACCTCTGGAGAAACAGACATTTCATACCAAAATAACAAATTACAACAAATGAATCAATATAAAAGTGTATTTTGTTTGGAGTTGCGATCCTCCTTTACTAAATCAAGGAGTTAATCTCTTGTGAATGGACCTTTTTCCTCGTAACGCTGCCTGAAACGAAAACACCACGGAATGGAAGTGAGTGTCAAAATGAGCCGGCGGCGCAGAGCCTCTCCTCTCAGATGATGTGGAAGCGCGGCCCGGCCGTGGCCACGATGTCGCTGTACGGCTCCTCCTGGACCAGCTCCACCGCCTGCTGCTTCTTCAGCACCAGGAAGCTGTAGAACTTGGCGGCCGCCTGCTTTCGGTTGTTGTTCCTGCAGAGGTCGAGCAGGCTGACCGACTGGGCGCCCGTTTTCGCCATCACCCTCTGCGGGCGGGACAGAGGGCGTCAGGACAGGGCGCTCTGGCGGCTCGTGGAGGGTTTTCATTTGAACACGGTGGAGGAGATACTGGTTTTTTTCCAGTGATAACATTAATTACTGCATGCTGTGTCTCACTCCTTCACAGTTATCAGTTATATAAGAAGTTGTAAAACATCAAATTCTCCAACAACAGCCATAAACGTCAACATGGAAACTCATTTTAAAGCGATAAATAATCAATTTGAACAAACTTGGTGAGTTTAAACTCGACTTCAGTACCTGGAGGCCATGAAGCATCTGCTGCGTTCGCTTGTTCCACCTCCTCTCCTCCTGGTCCTGATCTCCTCCCTGCACCTCCTCCTCCTGACGCAAACACGCACAGTAACGCACAAACACGCAGTTACACACAAACACTGTCAAGTCCTGAGCGGCCGCCAAAAGGAGACAGGTTCTTTTTAAATATTTACTTGGATTTGGCCTTCGTGAAGAAATGGTTTAGTGAAGAAATAACATTTGACTTCATACAGCTGTTTCAGGAATGCATGTACTCTGACTGTGTGTGTGTGTGTGTGTGTGTGTCTGAAATTTATCTGTGAAGGAAATCCAGAGGAACCGGTACTAAACATCACTGGAAGAGGCTGAACATGTGGATGCTGTGTGATGGGCGCTCCTCACCTCTTCATCGGAGTCATCGTCGCTCTTCTTCTTGTCCTTGTCTGCCAGCAGGTCCAGCTCGATCAGCTGGCTGATGTTGGCGGTACTCTCCTCCGGAGGCAGATCCACGCTGGCCGTCTCCAGCTGCTGGGACGCCGCCGAGACCTCAGACTCCTGCTGCTGCAGCTGCTCCAAGGCTCCCATCTGCAGGGCGGGAGGTCAGAGGTCACGGCGAGGCGAGGCGAGGCAGGGGGAGCGAGCGGCTGTACTCACGGGCAGCGCCGGCTCCGTGTCCTGCGCTTTGCGCTTCAAGCTCCTCTGGGAGGACGGCGGTGGCATGGCGGCCTCGTCCAGCGTGGTTCTGCTCCCCTCCACCGCGGAGGTCTGCAGGACGCTGGCCTCCTCCATGATGGTCTGGTCTGGAGGACAACACGGGTGATTTCTACCATCGAAGTGCCATCTCCTTTTTTCCCTGACTGTTTTTCTTCTCTCTTGTTAAATTTGTTGAGTTCAGTTTTCAATCAAAACTTTGCAAAAATAATCAGTCAAGAGTAAAACCCTTCAACTCAGAGCCGATTCCTCTCTATCTGTTTCATGTGAATCTCCACTCAGATCCTTTTCTCACCCATGATGTCTCTCTGCTGGTGTCCGGCGGTTTCCTCTCTGGGAACCTCCGGGTTCTCCAGGTCCTTCAGGAACTCGTCCAGACTGTCGGCCTCGCCGCCCTTCCTCCTCTTCCTCAGCTCGTCGGGAACCAGCGGCGTGAGGCACCTGGTGAACATCTGTACCGGCGACAGGTGAGGGAGTGAAGCGAGCAGAAGAGACCGAGTGGAACCGCACGGGCTAAAAAAACTGACCTTCAGCAGCCGGGCGTTCCACAGAGGCTGAGCCGGCAGCGAGAAGAGCTTCTCCACGCCGCCCGTCTCCTTCCACATCATCAGCTTCTTGGTGGGCGGAGCCAGGTCCAGCGTGGTGACGATGTCCGAGTAGTCGGAGAGCTGCGCCCGGATGGTCTTACTGTCCAGCTCCTTCACGCTGTCCACGATCAGCTTCCTCTTCCGCTTGGCCTTGGTTTCCTTCACTGCACCGAGGACGACAGCATCAGGAACCACGGTTCTGATGTTCTATTTCTGATATATTTTGTTCTGCTTCAGATTTTTTACTCCATTACATTTTTAAATCATGAAGGTTTGACTCGAAAACCAGTAAAATTAACAGACGTTTGTCCTGAAGTTCAGACTAACATGAAAACAGAAAGAGGACGGCGGCTGCGTTACCCGTGATGTCGATGGGCTCCAGGGCGAACGTCTCCTCCTCGTTGTGAACCAGGTTGGTCTGCTCCGCCTGGTCGGCCATGGTGGGCAGAGGCTCCGTCGGGCCGGAGTCCGGGCTGTCCGGGGCTCCGGCTGACGGCGATCCATCAGAAACATTCAGAACGTCATTCACAGCGGTTCCACCAGGCTTTTCTGCACGACCAGGACACGCTAACCTGAGAGCGCATCGAAGTCGTCCTCGTCGTCGCCGTGATCCTGAGGCATCATGACGCTCTCCGGGATGGCGGGAGGGTCGTCGAAGATGCCGCCTCCGTCCTCGTTGCTCAGCAGCTTGTCCACTGCAGTGGGATTGAAATGCCTCGATTCGTTTCCTGAGTTGTGGAGAAGTGCGTGCAGTGCCCCACGCTGCCAGATCTTACCCAGCATCCCCCCCTCGTTGCTCTCCATGGGGTTGTCCCCGAAGTCGTCCTTGTACTGGTCGTCGTACTCCAGGTGGTTGGACTTGTCGGCCATCTGGTTGGCCCCGCCCTCCGCCTCCAGCAGCAGGTTGGAGGCCGACGCTCCCATGATCTCCACCTCGAAGGCGCTCTCCTCCCGCATCATCTCCCGGTCGTCCATCCCAAAGTCAGCTGCAGCAGAAAAACAGCAGGACTGTAGACTGTAGGCGTGTGACAGCTGGTTGACAGGGTCATTCAAATTGCTTCAAAGCTAAAGAGAGCGAGAAATGAAGGCGTTTACCGAAGTCGTTGTCCTGCAGCAGGTTGAGGTTTCCCACCTCCTCCCTCATGGTGATCTCCTCCACTCGGCTCTGGTTCAGGTTGAACTGCTGAGCCACGTCGATGTCGCTGCGCCACACACACCAAAGCACAACAGCAGCTCAATCACAAGCGCCTTGAACCTTAACTGGAAGTCCTTCTGTGAGACTGGTGCAGTTCTTTGTAGAAGTCACTTGTGTTTAACCTTTTCAGTAGTTTTAAAGATAAAAATGGGTAAAACATGCATTTAGAGAGCAAGCAGGGGCGAGAATGTGAAAAAAATATTATAAAACTGCATCTAATCGTGCAGTGAAGTGCTTCAAAGCCTGAAAAAAAAATGCATTTCCTTGCTGTAACTTCTCCCTCAGGAATAAAGTAGACTCACTCTAAGTCTGGAAGCGGCTGGTCGAAGTCGTGGAACTCCTCCGGCAGGGTGATGGCGTTGTACGCCGCCTCCCGGTTCTCCTCCGGGAGATCCACCACACCTGAAACAACGTTCAGACGGAGCGTGAGCCTCTTCCTCTTCACTGACTCCTCTGAACAGTTTCAGGGAATCTAAAGACCGATGGGGGTTCTCTGACCTGGTCGAAACGCCATCTTGATCTTGATGAAGGCCTCGTTACAGTCTGCCAGCAGGTACTTGGCCTTCCTGTGGTAGATCCTCACCACGCCCAGCAGGAGGTGACCCGACGTTCGTAAAGCCATTTTCACCTAAAAAAAAAAAAAATAATAAAATCAAAAATAACTAGTGCCGTTAAATAAACCTGTAGTACTTCACATCAACTATACATCAATCAATAACTGATCTATTACTGCTGATAAATTAAGCGGAATTACTGTGACAAAGTAATGCACATGATAATAAAAAAAAAATGCAAATATCATTTAAAGCTTCGCATTAAAGTTTAATGAGTAAAAGTGAAATTCAAAGATGAGGTTTTAAACTGTAAAAAATATCTGTAAAACTGCAAGTTTTGTGAAATTAAAACCAAATAAAGACAACATTTTCTACATTTTAAGTTGAATTGTCAGGCTGATCTTATCAGGGCGCTTTAGAACAAGATGGTACATAGATTTTCTTAAGAGAGAGATCAAGTGTAACAACTGGATTCACATGATAAAACTTTATTACTGAATAAAAATTACTTCATTACTGAATCTAAAAAAAAACTGTCCTAAAAACTTGTAGTTATTTTATTAAGTGTGACAGGTGACAGTTAAATACCAAAACATCCTCATGTTAGGATCCCACGTACAATCTAACAAAAAGATTCTCGATAAACTCCTTTAAAGTGGTGTCTGTAAATGACCTTGGGTGAGATGATGCTCTCCACGCTGCTCTCCAGATTGCACTCGAACACGTGTGCTTTGGTCAGCTTCTTGTCCCAGTGGGCCGCCAGCCAGATTTTGGCCAGCGGCCCTCGTTTGCTGAGGACAAAGTGGGCATAAAACATTGTCTCAGCACCTCCTCACCACCGGGGAAAGGGGGAGGGGGAGGCGTCGAGCCTGGAGGAGAGAAGAAAACAGGACAATGACAGAAACACCAATTTGAAATCAGCACTCAGGTAGAATAAAGGAAGGAGCTGGAAGGGGATTGGCTAATGGGAAGACTGTGGTGAGGCAGACAGACCACAGGTGGAACTACTGACATATAGAAAACAAACCAAGGAGGGATATGGACAGAACACGGATGGAAGACGGACAACACACCGACAGGGAAAAGGGCTGGAACCTGACAATCAAAACCGTCTTGCAGACCTGTCCACCGATCTGGCAGCTATATGTGTGGCTGCAAACAGGGAAGGTGCACTATGCATCCACTGGCTCCCAGTCTTGCTCAAGGACACTTCAACTCATGGATAGAGGAAGATGGAAAATCCAACATGCAGCCTTCTGATTCTATCTACTGAGCCACATCCAAGAAAGAACATGCAAACTGCACACAGAGGTCCTGACTAATTTGCTGCTAACGCATCACAATTACAGTGATTTGTTTAATTAATGCAAACATTGACACACATGACATCATCTTATTGTGATTGTATTAACTGGTGTCTGTATGTCTGCTTATTTATACGTGTGAAGGTGAGGTGTTAATATGAGCATTTCATATATATATATATATATATATATATATATATATATATATATATATATATATATATATATATATATATATATATACATAAGGTGTTTCTTATCTCTTATCTCTCTGTTGACCCTGTGCTCGTCGCGTGCATCGTCTCTAAACGGAAACGAGTCGTTTGCCATGGCAACAGAACGTGGAGGGCTCGTTCGCTTTAGCGCGGTTTTTTCCAGGACACGAGCGGAGCGTCACGCTCGCGCCGCAGTGAGCAGCAGCAGCTCAGCCTCACATGAAGCCGCGGACAGGTGACGGTAGCTAACGTTTAGCTGCTGTCATTCCCTCTGAAAAAAACCCGCCTGTCCGCGCGTTTCGGTCCCACCGAGCGTCGCCTTCACCTGGGCCGCGAGTGACTCACCGCCGTGCCGCCCTCTGGGCTCCTCTGCCGGCGTCGCCGCAGCTGCTGCTCGGTGTTTTTCCTCCTCTTCCTCTTTCCCACTAAAACAAACAAGATGGCGTCCTCCCTCCCTCCTGTCCTCTCCTCTCCTCTCCTCTCTCTCTCTGTGATGCTCCACTTTAGCCACATCCTAAAATCCACTTCCCATGACCCCACATTCTGGTCCCTGATCCATTCAACTCTGCCTCAGATGATCTAAAAGAGCCCCAAACAACTTGGATAAGAGAGAAAACTATTCAAATGGGTAAAAGAGACAAAACCAACTGAAATGTCAAAAACATGGAGAGTAAAGGCAACAAAAACTGAATGAGGAAAATCAGCTGTAAAATTAAATGGCAAGCAAAACAGCTGGAACTAAAAGTGTGGAACATTTTTAACTTTTCAATGCATCAGTCAAGTACACTGCAATTTTATAGACACTTTACAATTTAGTTTGCAGATGTCTGGTCTAGTTAATGCCAAAAAAACTAGAGGGAATCTGAAAAGCAGGAAAAAGCTTGGAGCAGACCAGACATGGGGCCACTTCAGTTCAATACTGTACCTCAGACTAAATCTCACACAGGAGGTTCAACAGATAGGAGTCAGACACAGATGCTGCTTCAATCAATTTATTTGGTCTCTGCTGTCCAGTAACACCAGAACAAATTCAGTAGGAAATAGTAGAAAATGAAGCAAACAAAACTATTTACAATTTCTCAGTATAATCAACATTTTAAGATCATAAAAATATTTACTTATTTATAAAATAACCTTTTTTTTACAAGCAATATCTAAAAAATAGATGTAAGAAGTTCTTTGTTCCAGTTTAACAAATCAGACGCTTCACGGCGCCTTAAAAACAAAAACCATAAATCTAGTGATGTGTGGAGCTCGTGTCCACATCTGAACTCGGAACAGTCTTCAGTGAATGAAACAACTTCCAAATCAAAAACTGGACTTCATGAAAGTTCGCATTCGCTGGAAGTAATACTACTTATATACACACGCATGTTCGAACAATTACCGAGTGCAACAAGAGAAAATGAGTTCGGTAAACATTAAAGGAGCGTTTAAGAAGTTAAAACAACGTATGTGCGACAGTGTTTGTGTGGGAGAAGCTGCTCAGTTGTTCCTCTTGCGCTGTTTTGGAGACTCGTTGGATTTGTTGAGGATCTTGCGGAGGCTTTTGGACATCAAGTACGGCTTCTGTTGGGATCCATCGTTCCGCTCCAGGTCCTCCACTGTGAGAACAGTGGTCAAACACTGAGTTCAATGTACAAAGAGTCGTAAACTGAATCCTGAAATGATAAAAAAAAAATCTACTTACAGAAGCAGAGGAAGAGTGTGTCCACGCACATACTGTACACGCTGAAGAATGCATGGGCTATCAAGTAGCTTCCAATCACCACGACCTGCAACACAGTGGAGTAAAGAGTTAAGGTGAAGTCTGCGTTCATGAAGACGACGGCTGGTCAGTAACTCACGATGATTGGCATCCAGTAGTAGTTGAGGGATTCGGAACTGAAGTTGCTGTCCGGTAAATGAATTCGGCCCGAGAAGAAAAAGAAGGACAGAACACCTGGAAAAAAGACGGAGAGTTCAACGTCTCACGATTCAAGATTCGACTGAGGCAGATTTTATAAAGATGGATGGATAGCGGAAAGGTCTTGTGACTGCTGTACGGATCTGCAGCAGCGACGTACGTACCGACTCCTCCGACCACCAGGAGCTTCCCGAAGAAAAGCAGCAGGTCCGTCACCTTATCCAGCACCACGACCCTGAGACCACACCACATTCCCAGACTGGAACAAACACACCGGTACCAGCGACTGTCACAAGACAAACTTCACAACAAACCTGATGGCGTTCCTCAGCAGCAGCATGAACGCCTTTTTAGCCGAGACACAGAAGTTTTTCCCGTAGATGGCAATCTGTCAAGAAAACAAAGGCAAGTTGTTGAAAGAAAATCAATGGAGTGTTACTAAAAATCTGGCATATTTTAGAGATGGTAAAATATTTGAGAAGTAATGGTTATTTAGGTGCTCCCTCCTGGCTGGTTTTAAGAGCCAGTATAAGGCATGGCTGATTAATAATTAAATGTGTGACCATTGAGAAACTTTAAAAACAGTGACTCTAACTACCGGCAATGGATGACAGGCTGCCCGGTCAGCACTTTATTGAAAATTTTACTTTAACTTAAACTTTCCATTCCAATAATGAAAGGCTAATATTAACTATTTCTACAATAACACTGGTGGTACATCGTGTTCAGTAAAATTCTGCAATGACTTGTTGTGCTGACTCCTCTAAAGAAGATTAATCGGACGGCTGGTGGAAAGATTCTGTGCTCACCATGATGTAGGCGTTCCTGTTGAGAAATTTAACAAACTTCTCCAGACACCAGAAGCAGCACTTCAGGCAGCACATGATGAAACGTGCCACTGCATTCTGGGAGGCTGAGGATGAGGAGGAGAGCAGCCAGCGTCAGTTTCCCATCATTTGTTTTTTGACATCACCTTTTCAGCAGTTCTCTGAGATTTAAACTTTGTTGAGACAAAATGCGTCTTCGTTATACTGTGAAATCAGTCACTGTGGGGTATTTCAGTCTGTGTCGTAATCCTCTCGTGATCCACCAGCCTTACATTTCGTTTTGTGGTCAATGTACTCCAGAATAACTCTCACAATCTGCACCAGCGTCAGGATCAAAGCGCCAAAGGCCAAAGAACCCACGTGGTACCTAAAGCAGAGAACAAACACAATGCTTCACAAGTTAACAGGAAAAGTCAATAATGGAGGCCTGTCTACCAGTTGATTAAGCTCCATGAACTACCATGCACAGATCTAATGCGCCCTCTGGGGGGCTGAGTGGGAACTGCACTCGGACACAACATCCTGTGATCCAAAGGTTTAGAAGGCCTTCACAACTACAACATGTCAAACACAAATATTATCTTCACGATGACAGTCGATCAATTAGGTAGTGAATAAGACCTCAGTCTCCAGGTTTAAGTGGTCAGAGCACTTTAGATTTTCCTTTTTAAACCTCTGTGACACAAACTGATAAACTGACAGACGCTTAGAAACCAACCTCAGAGTGCGCAAGAAGGCCGCACACACGGGGAACATGGGGATGTCCTGAGGTTTTCTGAAGGCCCAGTAGTAGGAGGCGAAGGCCCCCGCCAGCGTACACTGACCCAGAGCTATGACGAAGTTGGCACACCAGAGAAAAGCTATGGCGTTGAAGATCTGCAGGTTGAAGAGGCTCCTCTGGAGGAGACCCTCGTCGTTGTATTTGATGAAGATGCAGCTGGCAGAAGGGCAGTTGGGATACGCGTCCGCACTGAAGTTCTGAGAGGAGGTGAAAGGAGGATGGATGTGAGGAGCAGAGGTGAGATGACGGCGAATGACAAACTGTTCAGGCGGGTGTCGGGAATCTTACAATATGGTGGAAAAGTGAGAGAGATGCTTTAGTCATTTATATAAAGAGAGAGAACTGCGTTGGAAAAAAGATGCTGAGGATGTTGCTGCTAGGCAAAATGAGAGGATGAAGGTCAAGGGTCAAGACGTTGATGGATGGAGTGAGGGAGGACAGAGGAGATCAGAAGAAGAGCCACTGTGGCAACATCACAACTGAAGAACACACTTCTGCTGTAATGGCTGGAAGTCCAGCTGACACTACAGATTGCAGAATTTAAACACAACTAACCTGGGGGTCACAGGTCACCGTGCCGTTGATACCCTGACAGCTGCTCATAGTTGAGTTGAGAGCAACCACTTTGTAGACGGGGTCGCCTGAAGTGGCCAAATATCTGCATGACACCAGCTTAAAGAAAAGAGCCGACACTCCGGAGGATTTGAATAGTAAAATCTTTGTCATGTAAACGCACACACACACACACACACACACACACACACACACACACACACACACACACACACACACACACACACACACACACACACACACACACACGCACGCGCACACATAAAAGTAAAGGATACAAAGCAGTGGTGCCCCAGTAAGCAACACAGACCAGCAGGAGAACGAAGGTGATCAGAGGGAACGCGAGCGCAGACATCATGTAGCTGATCGTTCTGCAGGACATCAACACACAGCAGGAGGTTAGACTCAGGCTGAAACTTGTCTTCTCGCCCATTTACAAAGCAACCTGAAAACATTTCCACATCTCTATAGCGTTAGATCATCCTAATATGAGAAGGAAATAACCAAGTGAATCCGTTGAAGCGCTCAGTCTGACATGATGTGAAAACTCAGAGTTTAACGGTGCGACAGGACTCACTTGCTGGCCTCCTGGATGAGGGCGATGGCGATGAGGATTCTGGTCCGCAGAAATATGAGGGTCAAAAGAAGAATCGCCTCCACCACAGATATGATGATCACTGATGAGCAGAGTGAGGGAGAGAGGCTTTTCAGATTTATCTTTCTGCTGGTAATTGTCATCAGAACGGGAAAAGAAAAGGTGTTTTTTGAACTACTGCTTTCCAACGGTAAATCATGTCATCATTCTTTTCTCAAGGTATTCTGGGATCACCTCTTGAACTCATCATTCCTTATTCAACGACGCCAGTGTCAGATGTTTAAAAGCTCAGTTAGCTTTTGGAAGCGTCAAAAGTAATGAATCCAACTCACGGATGGCCAGCCAGGTCTCCTGGACTTCCAGATAAACGCTGAAGTTGGTGGTGAAACCAATGTCATTGATGGAGGCAGAGAGATTTTTGAAGTTATCGTACTCCCAATAGCAGTGCCATATCCCTGCAGAGAAAATGAAAATGAGGACACTCCAACAGCACAGAGCAAGGGATGCATTTTACAGCATGTTTCCACATTATAACCTCTGGGTGTCGCAAGAGGACGACTTTCAGCCACAACACCGCCGCACACAGAAACATATCTGAGCGTTTACCGTAGGCCCCGGCAGCCAGGACTCCGAAGATGAGCACCCACACCATGACAGGAGCGGTGAACCTCAGCAGCAGCAGGAACAGCAGACTGACCACCATGGCGATCAGCAGACAGCTGGGAAGGAGAGAGGCGGACCGAGTGAGGTTACAACATGTTCAATACAGCAAGGAGAACTAAACTCAGCCACCTGGAACAAAACCTTCCTCCTTGTGTTTCCTATGGATTACATTTTAGTACTGGGTTTATTATTGTTTGTTATGGACTTCATCATCGATAAAAGACAAGATGGATATTTTTTTGGTCCGACGTACAAGCACCAAGCACCAAGACAGACAACATTATCCCCCCAAAAAACCCCTAAACTAAAAGTTCATTGTTTTCCATCCCAGCCACTCATGTTTTAGATGACCTAACATTTGATTGAGGTGTGCTGGAGCAGGGATTAAAACATCAGACACAAAGGATGAGGATTAAAAACTTGAAGACCATTCAAACTTTATATTAGTGATAAAGCAGCTACAATGAAAAAGAAAGGTGGACTGTTTCAACATCTTTACAGCATGAAAGCTGGAGACACCTCACTGGGAGTCTTTGTTCTATATTTATTACTTTATGATGAGAAGAGTCATACCAGACGGCTTCAGGAGTCACAGTGGCTCACTTAATGTGAGCATTTCAGGCATAAGCATAAAATGCTTTAACAAAACAATAAAATATCTTTAAATTCATCCTGAAGCTCATTGTTAACCATTGTAGGGACTTTAAAACAGGCATAAAGACAATAAGACCTTTGTTTGATATGGCATGTACAGTCGCACTGTCTTTTTCCAGTCCTTTCACACTGTGAAGAGCTGTATGGTGTGTGTGTCAGCAGGTGGCAGTGTGCACTGTGGCACGGATCAGTAACTCACATGAGGATCCACGGCCATGACGACGCAAAATCCTCAAAGATTCGAACGCCGATCTCCTTGGCATTGAATCCATTCACAAGGTCCCTGGTGAAGACAAGCGAGGCCTGGCAGTGTTAATGTCTGCTCTCCTTTTTAAAATGTGAAACTGAGACATAGCAACTAGTTGGAAGCGTCCTTAAAGCAAAGGCGATAGTGATCAGTGGGTTTTCTACTGATTCAACATTATTGTGAAAGCTTTACAATATCTGTCTCACACACATACACACACAAACACACACACACAAACAGGGAGCAGTTTGAGGTTCAGTGTCTTGCTCAAGGACTCTTTGACACGTGGACGAGGAGATCTACAAGTTCAAGCCTCTAACTAAAACTCATGTAACGAGAAGACAAGTTGAAACAAATGAAATTCTCCATTTTTGTGATAATCATCAAAACAAGTACAGTTTGAAACATTATTCGATGCAATTTCTTCTCCGTTACAGAAGTGTAAGACACAAACAGATCCGCTGCTAAAACTAACCCCAGGCGATCAGCGTAGAGACCAAGACAGTGCTGTGAGCTCTAAGACATGGAAGGCCGCTGTGAATGTTCAAGCCCGTCACTACGGCTACCACCAGCTGCTGCACTACTGCCCAAAACTCACACATTCACCGACCTTGTACTGATGATGAGGAGAGAGAAGAAACGTGAGCGTTATTTCAGGGGAGCAGTTGTGGGAGACGTCTAAAATTAGAGCGTTGGATTTGTTTTTCAGTGCCGACGACACTGATACGAGGAACCTGCTTCTTACCCAGTCCCATTCCTGATGATGCTGATGGTGTCGTTGACTGAAGCAGGGAGGCCAGGGATATTAGAGAAGGACGGAGGGATATTCTCCAGTTGTTTGAAATCAGGCAAGCATCTCCCCAGCACTGACAGGATGGAACAGAGTAAAGATGAATTATCAATTATTTTATGCATTTTTAATTACAACACTCAGTAGCAATCCAAGTAACTGCAGCTAAAATGTGTGTTTTCTCACCAGGGGCACTGGGGACGTAGAAGGCAGGACAGAGCTCCTTATCCAAAATCTCTGGCACTCCCTGAAAACAGCATTACTTCATGAAGTTGGGAGAACATGAAAAACTTGTAACAATGCAAATTATCCTCTGCCATAGCTTACCATGCCAGGATTGTCCAGATCTATAGATGGTACACACAGTTCTTGTTTGAAAACTGCACTTGGCTGCATACCAGGGAAATACAGCGCAGCCCCAAACTCAGAAGGACATCGTTCCACACACACCTAAGGGCAACAAAGGTCGATTCATGTGGGAAGACAGTCATTCACACAATAAATGATCAATTACGAACTCCAGCAGCTTTCTTTACCTGTGTGGTTGGACACTGAATACCATTCAAAGCGGTTGCTATGACATTAACGGACGTGGCACATTTGAGAATGTCAAAGTAGAACAAGTACGGCCGATCTCTGAAAAATAAAATGAACAAGACTCACATATTGGACAATCTCACTTTTCAAAAAAAATATGAAATTAAAATAATGAGTTGTGATTACTTGTTCGCTCCAATGCCACAGAACCACCCAGTTGAATTTTTGGGATAAAGAACATGCCTGGGATCTCCATAAAGCCAGGCTGACAGAGCAGAAGCAAACACACATTAAAAACATAAATAAAACCCACTGACGTCACATACTGTATTTAGTCGGTGTTGCTTTTGCAGCTACACAAAGTATTTCTATATCAGGTTTAGCTTCCAGTTAAAACTAAAACTGCATTTACCGTGTTGTGTTTTCATTGTGAGGATCTGTGTCAGCCCGTTTTTCAACTAGATGTACTTTGAAGAATAAGTACACACTATGAAGGGAGCAGTGATTGTACGACCCAAATTCAACAGACCTGATTCCCATTAATGAGCCGTTATCAACACAGTCATTTGGAGCAGGAAGTCATTTACAACACACAGGGCAGGGGTAACTCCAGGACAAGTACACAGTACTCGTAAAGTAAAGTTTCATTTTATCAGACGCACCACGAGAGCTCACAGCTATATACACTCAGTTTTTTTCCTTTTATTTTTTAATAAACTACTCTTTTTGTATTATCTTCATAAACAACCGAGAGCCAGTGAATTCATTGACTGTCATCACTGTTTGTCAAGTATTAAGCCCGGACGCTTCAGTATCCTAAGACTAAGTGAGATAAAGTGCTGGAGAACATGAAAGGATGGATGGATGGGTCATTTTGTTTCTATCAGTAGTGGAACAGATTTCTCAATCTACCATCTTGGATTGCAGCACAGCCCAGGCCTGACCTTAAACTACTTGCTGTGCAGGAAATACAACCGGGATTATTCAGAAGACTCTTGCCACTGACACACACAAAGTGACTGAATAACCAAATATGCTCCCAGAGTTTCCCCTACATACACTTTACTTGGGCGGGCCGCCCAAGTACATTGACACCCGCCCAAGCAGATTAATGAAGAAAAAAAAAAAAAAAACGCGCGGTCTGTCTCTCACACTGGGTGTCAGGCTCGCGCACCCCCGTGTACTCTGATCTCTGGACACATAGCATGGAAGCATGCTAGTTTAGCCGCTACCGGCTACAGGCTAACAGCCTGCAGGCTGCAGATTAATGCTGGTCGACCGTCCCGGACAGTAAAACTTATAATCAGCTCGATTGGCTGATTTTTCCTGCAGAAGCTCCTCGTGCTGTTTTATTGAGCAAGCTGTATGTTCTGGTGTTGTGTTTGTTTATATGACGCTGCGTGTGCAGCTCCGAGTCCTGCTCCGTGTCTTCTTCTCTATTTTGGAGTTGCTGTGTCAGAGTGACAGCGCCATCTGAAGGCCTAGCGGATGAACTACATCGTTTTGAGTCCTTGTTATGTTGCGTGGGTGTAGACAGGACCGGCTGTAGGCATAGGCGAACTAGACGGCCGCCTAGGGCGCCATGTCCCGAGGGGGGCGCCGCGGTCGTACAAGGGGCGCCACGACGCTCTGTGTTCCGTGTGCCCCGCTGTGCAGCGGTCCGAGGCACTGCGCTCCTCGTCGTAGGCGCTGCCCGGCACTGATCGGTATTGTTCGGCCCTAATCTTGATAAATGTAATAGCATTTCAAGAAAATTGACCCCATTTAATGAGAAATAAAGTAATAATAATGTTTGCACCACCTGAGCCCACAGTAAGCTGTCATAAATTTAATCCAGTACAATAAAAAGCTGTGATTAAATGCCCCCCCCAAGTAGATAATTATTGTCCATGTATCGTTATCGAGGTGAACTGCTTAATATTATCGTGATATTGATTTGAGGCTATATCGCCCAGCTCTAGTAAGTGATTTAAACCATAATGCATAAGAGCACAATGTGAATAATTTCAGTTAATTTTCTTGTGCTCTTTTGCATTATGGTTATGCAAGTTTTTTTTCTCTTTTAGATCAAAACTGAACTGAGGAACAGGCTGCAAGGGGAGCATCTTGCTGCATGCATGCGCATCAGCATAAATGGACCTGACCCCCGATCCTTTCCGTACCGAAAGGCATTGGAGATCTTTTATACTAAACCAAGAAAAATGCTCTGACACAAACTGTCAGCTTTGCAACTAGCTTTGCAAGTGGCTTTAAATGGCTATTTTTCCTTCATTTTTTTTTTTTTATTTCGCTTTTCTTTTTGGTTCTGTTTATGTTAAAGCAGGCTTAAGATGTATCTAGAATAAATAATACATGGTTCATAAACCAGTTTGACTAGGTTATTGTGAATGCACTTATCAAAGACCGCAACGTCCTCCTACACCGCCCGGCCCACCACCACAAGTAAATTCTCAACCTAGGGGAAACACTGTGCTCCATTAACTCCAGCAAGGCAAAGTGTCTGAGTTTGATCAGAGGGCAGTGAAAACCTGCTGACTGGATGCTCACTGGGAATCAGCTGTTCACAGTTTAACACAATTGAAAAAAAAAAGTATTTAATGTCTTTTTACAGCATCCAATGAAAGTTTTATTGGCCTGAAGACACAAAAGGTGGGCAGTGTCAGTCTACATAAAACTGATGAAATGTAATCTAGTTTTACATTAACCTTAAGAGAACATTGCACTGTGAAGGTTAAAAGCAGGGGAAAACATGGTGACAAATGACATGATGATTATGATGCTTCAAAAACCCCTTTAAGTGTGGTGTGTCTTACCTACAGCTCCAACTGCTAAGTAGCCAAGGATCACAATAATGAACAGGATACAGCAGATTATATCAGTGCAACCTCTGTGAAAAAAAGAGACCATAAGATGATGGTGAAAATACCATCGATCAACACAAAGATTGACAAAGAGCATCAGAAATCTGACAGCTGGACAGAAGATTCACCTTTTCTTTATTGGTCCATTGAAGCTCGGGTCGAACTCAGCCGGTTTTCCTGGGAAAAAAAAAAACAGCCAAGTTAAGTTTTTTTCCTACAAGCACCTGATATCAACATGTGACTATTTAATCCACCATTTTTCTTTTTGGACTGAGGACAGACGACAAGTTGGAACAACTTCCTGTTTAGCCTGTTAACTTCAGCATTCATGTCTTTTGTGTAACAGTTTGAAATAAAAAAAAAAGTGCTCTACATTTAAGCATTGGGGTGTTTGGGAGCACAACGTGGTTTAATTAGACAGTTCCTGAACTGGGTAACAGCATAAAATGCATGTCCCAAAAAAACACGGTGGTGCTGCTTCCCAGCAAGCACAAGAAGTCCTCTTGTACTCTCTTCTTGGAGTTAATGAATGACTAGATGAGGAAAACCTTTCGTGTGAGAGAGGTTAACAGTTTTTATAATTCACCTGACAACAGAATCAGTATAAGAGAGGGACTGTCCTACAGGGAAGCAGACATGTATTTCTGTTTCCTGGAACAAACTGAAAAGCTGCCCATAAACAACAAACACTGAGTCCATGTCTGTCCTTCACTGTACACAAGAAGCAGCTTTCTGAACTGAACAACAGTTCAGCAAAGACAGAAGGATCAAAGCTGAGGACCTGCACTCGGGTGAGCAGCTCAGGTTTATTTTAATAGAATTTGAATGCAGAGTGACGTTTTCGTATGCTGGAGAGTCAACACATTTGCATTATTTCATCAAGAAGAATAGCAATCTGAGAAGCTGTTGGATGACACCCAAAGTGGGTTTGCTGCGGTTTAATCCGAGTTTGACTGGACGAAGCATCCTCCCACCACCCCCTCTAATTTCTTTCCTTTATGTGCTTGGAGTACGATCATGGTGTGACAAAGAGTTGGTCCATCTGTCATCTCAGTAGGATACAAATGTTAAAACAGGATACATGACGTTAACAGCAACTATTTACTCTTCTGAAACTCCAGCCAAGTCCAAGATGCAATGTGGCAAACACACATATTGAAAAAACGAACGACAGCCTGAAGGCACACATTCAGAGCAGTGTGAGAATGAACTGCTGGATCACACAACACACAAAGCATGAGCGTTCAGTTTCCAATCTCCATTTATTCAAATATAGGTTGGTACAGACTGAGTGGACTTTGACAGGAGAATTTTTACTTGAATATGTTCTTAACAACAGTTCACTAACTTGGAAATGAGAGCAATTCAAGCAACATAAGAAAAACCCTGAAATACTTCTCTACCAGTGTGTGTACCTGTGTCAGTGTTTGTCTGAGAAGTGCACTTTGACCTTCTATACAGGTAATATGTATCAAATCCCTGCTTTTGACAATGCAAATAATTTAATGGATACTTTGACTAGTTTTTGAAGAGCACGTTGTTCTTTCATTTCAGTATTTCAACAACAGCAAATGTAATTTACCTATCTTTTGTAGCTGTCACATATTTTTGTAGTTTCCAAAAGAGCACTTTATACTTTCATAGGACATTCAAACAACAGTAACACAATAACACGTGTTACTGAATACAATTCAGGCACACAAACATTAGTTGTACCTATATACAGATTCTTACGACATTTCCCCCCTCTGCCAATCTCTCACATTAAACTTTATTTAGTATTTTGTGTAACACTGAAATATCAAGGATTGCAACGATGAAACCATCTAAGAAAAATAATTGTGAATGTTGGGAGAGAACGGTGAATGAAGTTTGAAACCTCTCTACCCAAAGACACTTTCACAGGGCCTCATAATGCCGTATGAGTGTCATATTTCATCTGTGCTAGGACACTGTTTTGTTTATAGAGTAAATGACAATACAGGAAAGGAGTCATTGTGACTGTGCGACATGCTTTAAGGCCCTTTAAAAACTGCTGAAATATAATGAAACTTGTTAAGACACCACAGTACAAAGGTCACCTCCTAACTCTGCTTGAAGAAGCAGGTGAGTGATTTTTCTTGTCTGTGATCAGCAGAGTAACCCAGACAAAGAGAATGAGATGATTTCAACTTTAAAACAGACTTTAGGGTTTGTGGATAAAATTGCTCAATTCACTCAGTGTACAAAGATAAAAGACAACCCAGTTAATTGGTAACCTTCAAAGTAATAAAAAACCAGTGGTCAGGTGAGATAAGATAAGAGGGGAAAGGGCAGACTCATTAAAATGTGTAATCAATGTGTGTCAAATTGTTGTGTGATTGCTCCCTGCTATTACAATGAAACATTTCAGCTGTTTAACAAACAAAAACCCTCTTATAGAAACACATAAGAAACTTTTGTTTCCAACACTTTGTCCAGTGAGAACATTTAAATCAGCAGCAAGAAGTCGCTCGACATCTCATATTACTGCGGATCAACCAGGAAGTCTCATCAACAGTGAAAAGAATTTCTACTTCCTCATGAACAATGCAGAGTTGATCTCTTACCAGAAGATATGAAAGTGCTTTCAGAGAAGAACATAATTTCACTGACAGATTTTGTTGTTTCATTAGTTTCTGGTTGATCTGAGTTGCCTGTGACAGCTTCATCCAGGGTCTCTTTAGGCCTCTTAAGTGGCATTAATGTGGTGTTTACCAGCAGGGAGGGTTTGTTAAACCTCCCGGACTGTCAATAGACATGTGACTACACCCCTCAGTGGGACCAGGAGGATGCAGGAGACCAACACACGCAGGTCCAACAACATTCCTTTTTGCTGCAGCAACATGTCATTTATTGTTAAGATGCTCAGAACCTGTTTTATATCTATTTTATGTTTGCTTTTTCATCTTTTTAATTCTGTCATTTTCTGACTTTTGTGTTTAATGATCTGAAACATAACTTGTATGCTATTTTAATGTTTCAAGTCATTTTATTCCCAAATTATTCAGCTGCCTTTATCTAAATGGTGCTGTATGAATAAAATTCCTTTGCCTGTTTTATTTTAAGTCACTTTAATGTCAAATACATTTTGTTCATAAACACTATGTCTGATTCACCAAAGACAGTATAGATAATAATAAAAGGCAAACAAATAATCTGTGTTCAACTGCAGAAAGGCACTCTTTAGATTGTCCCGTTGTCTTTAAAAGTGTGACGTGATATTATATAACACTGAAGTATTCATCATGAGTCTATGTTTCATTTGTCACTACAGTTATGTTGCAGGTTATACTATCCACTTTCAAAGTTTAACAATCCCAAGACAAAATTTTAAAATACCGTTTGGACCATGAACCTAACTTTTACTAGTGTGTTTATATGCAGTTATGGGTGTAACATTCCGTTTTACTGCATGTTCATGTAATAAACGAGTACAGCATAAAGGCTTATTGCACTTTACTGTAAGAAACCTGATTGTACTCATAATGTTCAAATGTATTTGATCCTGAGGAGGATCATTACTCCACTAATTTGATTCCAAGTGAATATTGCTTCAAACATTTATCGAGCCAAGGTTGGAGGTTGAAGCTCAAGTAGTTTTAATGTGCAAGTTCTGATTAACAGCTAAATTTGACACCAGGCTCCAGTTTTTATTTCTTCAAGTTGATCATCTGATGTATTTGATCTCTATTCTGTAGTAAATTTATATTAACCAACTTTCATGATGTTTTCGATGAAAAGTAAAGTTAAATTCCTTCATTTGCAGTGGACAGTCTTTAATTAATCCTTTTTTTGACTGCAGGAAGATGTAAAAAGATGTGAAATCTTCTCTGTGACCATGTTTCTCTCTTCAGGCTCATGGAGCCAAAAGTCTGATCAAGTGATTTCAGTATGCTTCTTACAACTTTACCCACAAATTTAGCAATAAAGAGAACTACTTTTTTTCTGAATACTAATCATACTAAACAATAAATAAACTAGAATCAGCAACAATTTTTATGTTTTCAATGTAATTTTCACAAGTTGCAGTGTCATCATGGAATAGTTTTTAACACCTTGGATCTGAGGTGCCAAATATGAGGCTTTTGGGCCAAAAAAGGCCTTGTTTATGCAAGAACTTTTTTTCGTTAAATGAAAAACTTTCATTGTGTTTTAGGTGTGTTATAACATATCGCTCTCTGCTTTATTGTGTGTGTGGTTTCATCACAAAAACAAGCAACAGCACCCACGAGTACCACAGGAAAACTACATAATCTTTAGAAGTTCAGTTGTTGACTTGTAAACAGACACTGTTTTCAAAGTGTTGCTGTGTAAGCGAGAAACATTTCAGAAACAAACAAAAGTGCAAAATAAAATGCATTTTCACACAAGCAGTATTACGAAAATCTACATGTTTAAGCTTTTCAAAGCTTAAACCTAAGCTTTTCAAAAAGTTCCATCTTAGGACGGAGCTATTTTCAAAAAGCTGCATTTTCAGAGGCTCCGAGCACCATTGTCGCGTGAACACCCGTTGACACCCAAAACTAGCAAACATTTTCCGTTTTCCCTTAAAAACCTTGTTCTGTAAATGCGGCCCTGGGTATATGATAACATGGTGTTATTCTTCTGATGGGTGGATCAACACTTAAAAAAATGTAGTGCAAATTCTGCTGACCGCAAGTAAAAATGAAGTGGCTTAAAACTTCTAAATTTATTATAATGACTGGCCGGACTTATATGAATTATGCGATTATAAAGACTGCTTAATCCGAAGGTCCAAAAGGACAGAATAAAAATGGACAGTATGTGAAACCTTCTTCATTTGAATGTAAAATATAGAGTGAATTCTAAATCGACCTGCTTAAAAGTGATCTTTTGTTTTTGTTTTTTTACTTCTCGATTTTCCAGTCAGTTTCCCGCGTCTTTTCTACATCGTCCATATTAATGATGATTTAAAAAAAAAGATTTAGAGCCTCAATTCTAAATTAAAATAACAAAATTTACCAAATTTCTAGCAATTATCACCTTTAGTTAAAAACAACCCGCACTTTTAGGTGTTTGAGGGGCATTAATTCGATGTTATTAAAGTTTTTAATTGCTACTTGGGGTAACTAACGGTCGATGTTAGCTCACCATACTTGGTGTCCGGATTTTCCTCCTCTTCTTGTTTGCCTCCACACATTTTTTTTTTCTTCCCCGCGTCAACCTCCGCAGGTGTGCTTCCCGCCGCGTGGAGGACCTCTTTCCCGGTTCACGGTGCCGTCTGGGGCTCACTAGCAGCGGCTGGGGTGGTCTCCGGACGTCCTCCGTCCCGTCCGGACCGACTCGGTAACTAAGTGAGGAGGAAATCTTTTCTCTCCGCCAGGCACTTGTTACTAGGCAGTGACGTCACGGCGCTACGTGGATGCGCACCTGCGCGTGTCATCGGTGCGGGTTCATGAGGAAGAGGTGCCACACCTCTGCGGAAGAGGATCGGGGCCACGGAGAAGCACTTTAAACTCACAATTCTCTCTCACACACACCGTGTCACATATTTCAGTGGCATGTTTGTGTACAGCGAAAGGAAACCAGAGAATCTGCATAAATCAGAGAACATGCCTGCATTGGAATTTTCTCTAGTTTCCTTATGGAGTCCAGAAATGTGTTCATGGATGAAAAAAAAAAATGTTTCTGTGATGAAAATAACCTTTTATAATTCTAGTGGTGCCCAAGAGGATAGAGAAGCTGACTGGGGACTGGAAGTTTGGAAGTTATAATCTCACAGAGAACAAGTTATCACTGTGAGCATGACCTTTGACCCTACCAGCTCCCTGGAGTTCTGCAATGCGATCCTATAAGAAAGTGGGTACATATAGAAAAAGGAATCTCCTCAAGGGGATTAAGAAAGTAAGACTGGTCAGTTTTTGTTTACTGATTGTAAGGAATGACTAATTCCATAATCAGTTTTGATCACAAACTTTTTTCAAAGTTAAATTCACTTTTACTTTGTTTTGTGTACAACAGTCTAATATTAACTGTATTCTGATTTTATCATATATAACACAAAACTGGCTTATTTTTCATCTACAAAACCAAAAAAAAAACATTCTTTATTTCTTCATGGCAAGTTTAATTAATCTAATTTTTAGGGATTTCTTCCACAGCATCTTCACAAACAATCCCATATCACTCCTTCATAATATTTTTTTAATATGAGGGAACATATCTAAAATATTTACAACTCTCCCATCCATGATAGAAAATAGAATTAGCATTTGAGGAACGATTGAAACTTTTTTATATCAAAACCAAAAGGAAGTTTGACCAATTACACCAAAAGATAGGGAATTTATTGCTGTGAAAAAACAGGAACCAGCCTCCCTCTCGAACCGGAGCCTAATTATAGTAACGTTCATGGACTGTGACCAGGTATAGATCTCAATCTCTTCTGAGATGTAAACTAAAAGTTGAGCAGTCCATGATAATTCAGTGTGTCACCCTTAAACAGACTAGATAAACCAAGATAAGCGCTTCGCAGGAAAATTTGATCCACTTATTTCACCTCGTCATGATGAAAAGCACCCCAAACTGTTTTAAGCCAGGAGTTAAATCTGCATTTCTAAAGTACTCATGTCAGTATATACAGAACGCTCATGTTTTGACACTGCATTCACAAGTGCTTATCTTACTAATAACAGGATAATAGCCTGCTACAAAAACAGGTACTGCAACATTTACAATACCACTGAGTTACCAGTACAACCAGTTCTACTGTCAACTGTAAATCTCTCTTCCTGTAATTAACCCATTTATGGAAATAACACAATCACTGACAGAGTGAGGCCCCATTGATTTAACTCTCTTATAGGAGTGAGGCTTTCTTTCTACCTGCTCTGAATGCCATCTGCTGATGAACAGCTACAATAGAACACTAAACTAGACTACTGCACACAAAGAAAAACACGTTGAATAAACCTCTAAATGTAATCATGGATTTGACTCCAGAAAAGATCTCATATCAAACTCGTAATTCAATGAGCACCAGAAGCCACACATCAACTCATGAGTTATTTTATTACACTACATGTGAGAACAAAGAAATATGTATAAAAAAATAAAGAAGATGAAGCTAAAACCATCATCCAATAACGACACTATCCTTCAAGTCCTTTTGTGTTTGAGTCCTGCACCGGCTGAGGGCAGACTCTTTACGTTTCTTGGCACAACAGAAAAGTGTAAAATGGATATATGTAAGACTGGTACACGATGGCACGCTGCTAATGCACACAGTTTATGCGTAAAGGCATAAGAATATGGTGAGATACAGTAATATTACTGTATGAGGACAATCACAAGACCACCCCACACCCAGAAAACTGTTAAGGCTCATGTCCTCTACCAGACTGGAAATGATAAAGTAACTAATCCGCTGGCAGTTTTTGGGAATATAGATGACGTCTCAGGTAAACAAAAAAAAAAAAAAAAATCAGCACCTTCCATGAGTAACTGAACTATATCCCCTTCTTGTCGCCTTGACTTCCTGTTTGCTAGTGTGTGCATGTGAAGCTGAGGGGGCTGAGCCTTTCAAGAGTTTCCCAGCATGGGCATCCCGCAGTCAGCTCCCGAGTCAGGGAAGGCCTCCAGGCGAGCCAGCCTGCTCTGCTCCAGGGCGATGGCCTCCGCCGAATGCTTGCATTTCTCTGATCCGCACTGACAGGTGAAATACTTGCTCTTTATGTCCCAAAACCGGTCTCCATAGTCGAACCTGCCAACAGGAAGGAGATGAGATGAGTCTTGACACAAACCACAGGTTCATCTCAATAATTTCAATATTTGATTTGAGCATAGGTGCATTGCATTCACAAAGTTATCTTTAGGATTATTGTGACTGAAGTGTCAAAGCGTGAAGCTGCTGATGGCCTCACCCCAGCTCCTGCCCGCTCAGGATGTCTCGGGAGCTGAAGAAGGCGATGCGGGGGAACCGCAGGTCCTGATGCAGCATGAACACGCGCACTGGGATGAGATTCGGGTCGCACAGGTGGTTGATGAAGCGGCTGATGTTGCCGTAGTAACGGGCGTCGATGCAGTACACCTCTCCGTCCTACAGAGAAAGCGAAAGAGCGTTCAGACGAACCGTGCGCGGCAGAGAGAGGTGAAGGCTGGAGGGCACTGAAATCACGAGCCGTCCTGGCTTCAGGTTGAGTGAGTGTGTTTTATTATCGTATCTCTTTTTCACCTTGTTGTCCAAGTCAAACAGGTAGGAGTCGTCTTCTCTAACATCTGCCTCCGCATCAGAGATCAGCTCTCCAACATACCTGCGGAGAAAAGGAAGGGAGGCGTTCGCTTCAAAGTGTTGACGCGAGCCGAACGTGTGGCGGCGGATGGGTTATTTTCTCACTCGCAGATGAAGCTCCCCTGAGGGATGTCCTGCAGAGCGCGGACTCCCCAGCCCATCTTCTCTGTCCTGTAGAGCTGCAGACGAACCCTGAGGGGGACACATGGGATGTAATGGCAAGTCAAAAACATCTCTGTCACTGCTTTTCTCTCCAAGTCTCTAACTTCTTCTCTGCAGCTCAGATCATTTAGCTTCTGCACAATGAAGACACCGCAGAGCATAAATCAGTCAACAATGAAAGAAGATGTAGACGATATAACTAACGGAACTTAATATTTCAGAACAAAAACAGAGAAACACATAGTGATAAACAAACAGTGATAAATTACAAAATGTCTGATTGCTGCAAGAAAAACCAATAAAAACAATTGAGCGCTGCGTGTGTGACATTTGTAATGACTGATTACGTACTTGATGCCTGCCTGGACGACCCGGTTCTTGCACGATCGATAACAAGAACACGCCATGTTGCACTCGAATATTAGTGGAGGCTCAATTTTGTTGAATTCCTGAAGCAGCCGCTGATCCTGAAATCACAAAAACAAGATGAGGGTAACTTCGTCTCTCAGAGGTTCAGTTAATTCCGGTCTCTGGCTTCACTGATCCTGTGAAAGAAACGGGGTTTCTGAGTTTTACCTTGTCATACCAGCAGCGGATGCTGAGCTGTCCACACAGACAGTTACTGGAGGAGCAGTCGTCCGTGCAGCTGCAGTGCTGAAGACAAGAAGAACACAAGGAATATCTCAAATCGCTCTTTTTCCCCCCAAAAAAAGCTTTCTTTGTGTGAGAAGTGAAGTCACGTTGCGTTTACCTGTAAGTGTGTGATATTTCTGTCGATGTTCATCGCTGAAGTTTCACAGTTCTCTGAAACGTATTTGTAGTCGGAGGGACAGCCCTCGTCGTCCACGGCGTTCACGCAGGGAATTGGCACGTTCTCGTAACCCTGAGCAATGTCACTGAAACAACACGGCGTTTCATCAGGAAGAGAAAAGAAAGCGTTATACGTTTAATACAGCAAACAACTATTCAAGCAACCAGAGCAATTATATTGACCTCCATAGAGGCCCTGGTTATAAATGTTTTCGCTGCTCTTCGGCTTTCTGGCATTCGTGTAAGACAACAAACGCACCTGCAGATGATTCTCTCTGTCCGGAGCATGCGGTTGGTTATTCCCCTTCGCAGCTTCCTGTTGATCTGAAGTGACACCCACACCGGCGTGTCGGCCCGGGCCAGGGAGAGCGGCGTGTCTCCCTCCCTGTTCATGATGTCTATGTCTGCACCTCTGGACAAAAACAGCCTGCAGAGAGAAAGACAGCGGGGCTCAAGGCGTGCTGACACTCATCGGGATGTGTCGTGGTCTGGCTGTGACTGCAGCTGAAGAGAACGGAAGTTACGCTTGTAATTAGAAGAGGATGCAATAAATGGAGGGTAAACCGATTTTAATAAGCAACACTGTGATTTAAAGCCAACCTGCTTGATGCACAGAAAAGGAAAGGCTTTTATTTTCAGGCTTTTCCCGCCGTGTATATTTGAGTGTTTTGAGTCGATTGGGGCTGCAGGTGACTGGTGCTGGATTATTTTTTGTATTGGGGCCATAAAAACAGAAGACAAATAAGGACTGGTCATAAAGCTGGGAATAGAGAAATATCATCACTTCCTCAAATACAGCGGTGGAGCGACATCATGATATGAATTTAATGGGGCTGCCGTGTCCGACGTCGACTCACGTGACGCACTCCAGGTAGCCCTCCCTGGCGGCGATGTGCAGCGGCGTGTCTCCGTGTACGTTGACCGAGGCGAGGGAGCAGCCGGCGTTCAGCACCAGCTCGGCGATGTCCACATTACCGGCGTACGCCGCCCAGTGGAGACACACGTTCAGCTCCTGACGGGGACAAAGAAATGACGCTCAGAAAACTGTGAGCAACCTGCTGCTTTGAATCAATGATCATTAGTGACAAGAAAATATTAATTTGACAGTTGAGAAATTAACATTAAGCTGCGACACTAAAAATGGCTCATCTATTACATTTAACTGAATAAATCAAAAACAAAGATTTTTGTGTTTTCAACACTTGCAAGATAATTAAAAAAAAAAAAAAAAAAAACGGCAAAGACTTGAATGTCTCAGCTCATGTGTAATGAATCAAATGGACATTAGCTTATTGACCCCGTGGTTCTTCACTGACCTTGTCGTTGATTGTGACATCGGCTCCTCGGTTCAGCAGCGATTTGATCACGTCTACGTGTTTATGCTCCGCGGCCCAGATGATCGGCGTCCAGCCACCGCTGTCCTGTAACGCAGCGAAAGAAAGACTTCAAATTCAAGTTCACCGTCAGCTACGTCCTTCCACAGACACACAGGATGATCGATCACTGAACCAGCTGGAGGTCTTCATTCACATCCCAACGAAGCATTTTCATCTCTTTACACACAATAATGCAAAATAAAAACATGAGGTTTTTATTTGTTGTTCTTCATCTAAAGCACTTATGAAAGTGAAAATATGTTTTCATTTTTTTGTTGTGTTGGTTGAAAGCGAATTTAACATTCTGTGTAAAAAAATGTCCTGCTCTTTTCTTCCTGTATCCTGGTGTCAAACGTCTAATCACTAAAAGGTGTTGTTCACTCTGCATCCTCTCACATCAGCAGCATCACGTTTCTGCTCCGAAAACCAGACAGCGCCATCTGCTGTTTGTATCGCAATACTTTTTTTTTTTTTTTTTTTCATTCATCGATTTCATTCCTCACACGTTTGTATTGTTTTTAACCCTTATATGAGCCTTTACTGTCACTCTGTTGTGATTAGCTTCATCTCTCTGGGACCATCAGTTTGTACAACGATGGCTGAACTGCTAGTCGAAACCAAGGGAAAAAAATCTCCAGGTAGCAGCTGGAGAAATGTCACCTCCTCCTTTACCTGCGCGTTGACGTCAACCTGACCCGTCTCCAGCAGCATGTTGACGGTTTCCAGGTTCCCGAGTTTGGCTGCATGGTGGAGGCCCGTGTATCCATCCTCCTCCTGACCAACGACAGCAGCATTAACACCGACTAGTCCACTTCGCACTGTGGAAGAGGTCGCGTCTCAGTTCTGGAGCTGAAAGACATTTACCGTGTGATAGACGCAGGCGCCGTTCTGGATCAGGTAGCGAGCCACCTCGATGTGATTATTGATGATGGCTTCCAGCAGGGGAGTCCTCATGTCCTTGTCCTGGGCGTCGACCTGAGCACCGGCCTGCCGGACAGGAGACCAGTTTCTCCATCAGGTGAGTGAAAAAACATCGTTCTGGTAACTTTGGCACTAAAAAAAAACTCTTCCCTCGCGGGCTTATTTCTGAAGTTTATGAGAAGTTGACACAATTCTGAATAAAAATGATTGTGAAGTAACCGTTCCAATCCTGCTTCAATCAAGCTTCTGAAGTGTTTTTGTCTGATAATGTTTAATTAAAGGTAACTTCATTACCACAGTAATCCATTCTCTATAAACTAAATGTATAATTTAATCCGATAGAAGTGAAGATTTGAGATGCTGACCTTGGTAAAAAAAAAAACAAACAAAAAAAAAAAAAGACTTTCAATTCCACATCAATCCAGGGACAGAAGGAGGATTTTTAGATGAGGAATTCAGGGAAAATTTATACACAGATGTTCATTTTAAATAACATTACAATAAAATTAATTCTGTCTAAGTTGATCTGGAAAAGAAGTAATCGTAAATCATAAAAGTATAACTTTTGATTTTTTCTTAATTTACAGGAATGTGTTTAAGTGAAATTAACTTTATTTTATTGTTTATACAACTGACAACCTTTTGTTCCAATAAGTTTCTCTTCTTGAAAACTGTCATAAAGTGGAAAATAAAACGCGTCTCTTGATAGCAACAGCGTAGCTGCACACCCAGTGCAATCACCTTTTTCCGCTGTGGGTTAACCATTTTTCCTGGCTCAGCAACTAACAGTAAAGACGAGTCAATGATTTTATTTAAAACGTTTATTCTTTATTTGCAGTACGTCATCACATTTCTACTCCTAAGTTACTAACAGTCATGAACCCAATGAGCTGCACCTTTTTACAGGCGCCTCTCTTGGTCAAGACTAAACCGGATGTCACTGTGGTAATAATCCAACTTGCTCGTCTGTCCATACGAATGTTCATGATTATATAGTGCATTGTTCTCTAATGTGTGCGTGTGTGTTTCAAAAAACAACCAGCAGCGCCTACTAGTGGCTCAACATGCTAACTCCTTGGTTTTCAGTGTTTCTGCTATTTCCATGTAAACGGGCGTCATTTCAAAACTTTATTTTGAAAATGCAAAAACCACGTGTTTTCAGTGTGCGTGAAAGTCTCACCTGCACCAGCATGTAGCAGACTTCCAGCAGACCTCTCTGAGCCGCAGCGTGAAGAGCCGACCGCCTGTTCTGGGAGTCGGGCTGGTACGTGGGATCGATGCCCTCCACTGTGACACACACGCAAACACACACACTCCAGAATCTGTTTACATGGATTCTCTGCTTTTAAGCCATGACAGGAAAATCAGATCCACTGCAGCCAAGACTCCTCATTAAAAGGTGCTTCTGTAAAGACTCGCGGTTCAAAGATTCTTTGGCACTCACTGAGCATGAGCAGCACTCGCTGCACCTCTCCTTGCTTTGCAGCCGGGTAAAGCTGGCGAGGGTGGAACCTCAGCTTCTTCCTCCTGAAAAGGAAAGAGCAATGACCACATATGATCAGAAGTAGATCATGTTTTCCAAAGGTATGTGATTTAATTAAGCACAGAAATTTTTCAGAAAGGCAGATGGACATCGTTTTGCTGCCTGGATTTGCTTCAATTTGTCATTTAGCTGTTCACTGGCAGGACGTCTTGTCTCGTGAGGCTCTTTGACATTAAATAATGCACTTCTGAGACTTTAATCCCACCAGAGTGACCATATAATGAGGCCAGAAGTGGAAAAGAAAGCACAGTTCTTACCTGATAATAAAAACAGATACTCATGTAAATGACAACCTGGCTGTCCAGCTGAGCCAACAAAAAGTATTTTGATTCTCCAACTCTGGCCATCTCAGCATTTCGTAACTTTCTCTACCTGCTGTATGAATAAATTATAATTCCATGAAGTGATCTGCCTGTCGGTGCCCCACCTCTCGGTGTCCTGTGTGAGGATGGCTTTCTGCAGCGCCGCTCTGCTGGGCCCGGGCGGGAGCGCACTGGCGCTGACGGGCTTCCCGTTGGGCATGCAGAGAGACGGACCCACGCTGTCCACTCCCTCTTCCGTGGGGGGGGCGGCGGTTGGGGTGGCCGCCGAAGCCACCGGCTGCTGAGGCTGCTGCTGCTGCTCCAGCGCCACCAAACCCTGGCTGCGCATCCGAGCGCTGGAGCCGCCAAGAAAAGCTCAAATCAAACCATTTCATACTGAACATATTCATCTGAAAGGTGCTGCTGACCCAGCAGCTTTAAGAAGACATGATTTTAAGGTTCAGCCTCTAGTGCTTGGTAATTAAACGGCATTGAGGTTCCCTTATAGAGGAAATGTTTCGTCCCAGTAGATCTGTGGATCTCTTCTTCAGATCAGTTTCTTACACTTTCAAATCGCTCAGCGCTCACCTGACGGGCCGTTCGGGCATCGTGCCGTCCTTGGCGGCCCCCGTGGAGGCTGTGAGCGAGAGTGCGGTGGGGGCGGACGGGGGCAGCGACGGGGTGGTGGTGGAGGAGGCGGACATGGTGACCACGGTGGTGGCGGCGGCCGTGGCCGAGCTGAAGGAGGGGATGGTGACCTCCTGGGCCTCGGAGGCGTCCTCGCCGCAGTGGGGGCAGAACAGCATGCCGCCGCCGTTGGCCCGGCTGCGCCCGCCGCCCAGCACCGTCACGCAGCCGCGGTGGAAACGGTGAGCGATGCGCTGGTCCGGGCAGCACTCCAGAAACGTTCCCTGGAAGCGGGGAGGAAAAGGTGGAGCTGAACAACAAAACCTCAGAAACTGAAGAAAAGTTTGAACAGTTTCAAACTTCTTCAACACAGTGTCATCAGGGTTGGTTTAAAAAAAGGCTTTCAGGGTCTTCAGGACTCCTGCAGCAGCTCCTGTTCTGACTGGAGCACATCGCACCAGCATCAATTTTAAGACACTTTGGCTCGCCTACAAAATATTAAATAGCATTTTCATCTGGCTGATCTCTTTAAGGCCGATGTTCCTGCTCGAGCTTTACGCTCTCAGGGTACTTTCTGTTCTTTTTAAAAGCCCAAGAGGCTAAAAAAGCTCATTTCGAGCTCCAGTTTCATGAAACCTGCCTGCAGAGCTCTGACCTGAACTGTTCGGAGTTTAAAGATAAACTGAGGATCCACCTGTCCACTGTGTCATTTCAGTCTAACCGTTTACTTTGACACCGTTTATCTTTTCAACTGCTTATACATGTGTGAAGCATTACGTTTGCATTTGGGCAGTGACAAGTTACCTTATTGCTGAAACACTTACTGCGAGGCAGAAGTATCCACAGCCCGGACAGCAGTGGTGTTTGACCATATGTGAGCGGTGGACTTCACAGAGCACCATGAGGGGCACTCGACTGGACGGCCGCATGGTTTCTCCTTTCACTGTGCGGTTGGTGCAGGCCCGCAGCTTTAAGGCACCAAAAGAGGGAGACAGAGGGCATGTTAGGAGTTGAGAAGAATCCTTTACATGTCTGACAGTGTTTCTGTTGCACCAACTAAATTTCTACAGTTTAAAACAGTCATAAGTCACTTATTTGTCAAAAATAATAATAAAAAAATGTGATTGATCATGCTTTACTTGAGTATTTTTATTAAATCTGCATCTAATAGAACTTAGACAGTGTCATTACTAAGCCCCGCCCCTCCCACATCATTTATGAGGCTTTAAATCGACATAAACGTAAAGCTGCAACAATAACAAGAACCTCATGCAAGTCAGTGGGATTTCAGTTTGATCAGCTCTGCTAACGCCAGAGGCAGAGGAACTTACCTCTCCGTTGATGCTCTCCGTGGCCATGCACTGCCTGCTGACCCTGATCCCGCTGCTGTCCACCCGGGGAGCCTCCATCCTGCAGCTGCACAGAGGGAGCTCCTCCAGCCGCTCCGTGTCTCCGGCGTCGCTGCCCTCTGCGGAGGACAGAAACGCAAGAGGCTCATTTTCATCCAGGGACGCCGTCACTGACCGCAAAATGTCGAAATCTTAACTCTGAGCCAAGCTTATGCACACAGCAGAGGTTCAAAGTTAAATATAAATACATATATCATTTTTTGACAAGTTCTGTAATTTTTTCAAATGAAAAATTGAAAACTGAAGTGAATTTTTTTAGAAATTATTTTAATCTACTAGTTTTATTATTGTGTCTATTATTCATCCTGAAATCAAAAGTGCGATGAGATGACAGGATAAAAAAAAAAAATCCTATTTTATGAAATAATCTGACATCTGTCATGCTATCAATTATATAAATGTTAATATTATCTAGAGTAAAAAAAAAAAACAAATTTTAAATTTCAAAAAATTATTATTATTATTTTTTTAAAAAAACCTCCATGATGTGTCATTTGGCTTACCACACAGTAAAAACCTTCTCATTGTGGTGACATAACACACACGTTAAGGCATCGTGTTGATCTGAAACCTACCACCGTGCGGTGAAAGCGTCAGACTGTCAGCAGCAGCGATGTCCAGAGCGCCCAGAGGAACCTCTGTATAGTCTACAGTCCTTCCTGCAGAGGTCAAACCACCAGAAACAAAATCAAACACGATGCAGAAACTAAAGCTTCTAGAAGACACAGATACTTTATCACCAGGTTTTTCTTCCTCTATGATGCTCAGATCATGAAAATCTTCGTGTAGAAACGTGTTTTTAATTTTCATTTTCTGGCTGCTAATCGGATTATATATGTTCTTGAACTCCTCTGACAGTTTTAACCATTTACAACCCTAAAGTTGCCGAACCCTGGGCCTGTCTCATGATAGCCTGATCCAGATTATCGATGATATCAACAATCTACTGACTGCAGATCAATACTGTTCTCACAGAAAGCAAACCACAAACATCACGAGGAAGAGAGCAAAGAAACAGGTCAGTATTAAGGAAAACACAACTGAAAGTAGTAAAAATAGACAAGATGGAAACAGATGGCACAAATAATGCCTTTTTACTGCTTCTATCACATTTAGAAGAATTATTGATATGAGGCGAACATAATATTGTGATCAGCATTTGATTTGAAAGAAAGTTAGAATCGAGGGTGGATTGGCCATCAAGGGTACCAGGAGTTACCTGATGGGTTGAAGGGAGAAAAAAAAAAACAAAACAAAAAAAACCCAACACTTTCATTGCAGTAGTTAATGTTTCCCACACATTAAATCCACTCTAATAAACAGAATTCTGACCTGCCATGTTTAAATTTTATGATTTTGCTGCTGTGCTCTAAATGTTCCTAACGGTTATAAATAAATATGTTCATAGACTCATTAACATCTCGGAGTGTGGCAATGTGCGTGCACGAGTTCGTGCGTGGGAGGGAGGGAGGGAGGGGATATGCAGAACAGCTCCTGTGTCCCAGTAAAGCTCTCTGATTAGCAACGCCCCTCACAGCAGTGTGTTTGTGCCTTCAGATTTACTCGTTTTTTTGCCCTTTCCCATTTGTCAACAGAAATTTGGGGATTTATTCATCTGATTTGTGATTTTGATTAATTAATCATGAGTAATCTCATTTCTTTCCTTTCTAAAATTCTGTCATTTTGGATGTTCCTCCTTCAAACCACTGGCAGTAAATACAGGTTCCAGTCTGCCTCAGTGCCAACTTTCCATATGTGGACATGAGTCCCGCTGGAGCTCTTTGTGGTTTATCTGGTACTCTGAGTGACATGAGAGCCTGATTTTAGGCTTCTGTCACACCTTCATCAGAAAAAGGAGATCCTTGTCCGGTCATCATGTGACTGTTGAATTAAGAGTGAAAGGGGAAGGAAGGCTGCAGCTAACTGAAGTTGAATAATTTGCCAGATGTTAAAAAGAAACACTAAAGCAGTTTCTCAACTGTGGCACGCAAAACAGCTCCCTCTAGTGGTATAAAGTGGAAAGGTAACATGATATAAAACTTCCATTAGCATCATCGGTCTTTTAATAATGACAAACTGCAGTTTTTGGCATTGTCCTGTCTTTGTTTTTGTAAGACAGTCACCTAAACTGATCTGAATCATCCACAGAACCTCTTCAGCTGCTATAATGCTGCGATGTGGCTGAGGCTGGCAGAAAATCAACAATCATGTGAATGTGAACAGTCCAGAGCCACTCGGACCGCAGGACGGGAATCTTCTTGTCACCTGGCAGTATGAAATGTGACTGACCTCCCACCAGCTCCACCACTCCAGCTGTGTTTCTGTCTTTGTCCTGATCCGACTCGTCGCTCTCCTTCCTCCTCTGGACGGCTCTCTGTGTTTCAGACTCTGAACTCTACAATGGAACACAGAATAACACAGAATAATAATGTTGTATCTTTATCACATAAACAGATGACATGGTGTTGAAATTATGAGCTTATCTGAAAATGCTGTGGAGTTTTTGGAGAAATCATTTTGTACTTTCAAAGCACTTTCTCTTTATTATGCATGTTCCAGTTGCCTGCTTCTGCGTTCGGGTGCTGAGACACCGAGCATTTCCACAGCGAGCGCCTTCATTTGGCCCCAAAGGGAATCTAAAGACTGCTCTCACTTCTGACCATGTGGACCAAAATTCACTTTCACCGCTATTTTTTTCTGTTCCTGTTTTGAAAAGCACAACCACTGGCGGAGCGTCACGTTTCCATGACAACCAGGTTTGAGTCTCAGCAGCATTCACCGTCTAACATTTTGCTGTATTCGGCACAGATTCGCAGAGAGCATTTATTTCAGGAAACTAATAAGGGAAGAAATGTTTTTTACACACTCCCTAATCATCAGGTATGAGAAAAGTAAATAACTGTGAACCATTTATTGTTCAGCAACATCTGCAGGCTCGTAATGATTATCTCACAGGTTGACAACAACACGGAGCATGAAATGAATGCAGGTGAGAAACATGAAGCTCAAAGGATCCAAAGACTCACTCACATGGTCTGACATGTTCACTGACCCCTCTGTATCTTTGGCCCTCCGCCTCACTTCTCCGCCATTTTCCAACTACGGAACAAAAGAGAGACGTTTAACGGACATCCGAGCGGTCACGTTAAAAAGATACGAATCAGAGCATCGCACCTTTTTCAAAGTGTGAATTTTCTCGACCGCTTCCTCCTCGGACTTTTTCACGAAGTTGTGCTTCACCGTCATTCTCTCAGTCAGGGACTCCGCCTTTCTGCAGAACAACTGCTCATCCTGAAAATCAAGACAGTGGAAATGTCACACAAAACCACAAAACGAGCTCAAACTTGACTATAAATAAAGATAACTTAAAAAAAAAAAAAAAAAGTTTAAAGAAAAACTAGTTTAAAGTACCAGAAACTATCAAGACACCCAGAACAGCCTATACACTTCCCTTTTACTTAACATTCAACACTGGGCCACGATTAAAATCTTCATGACATTACAGCATTGCCAACATCCAAACTGCTGCAGGACAAACATTTCACTGACATCTTTTGAAATCAAAACACAACAACGACCTCCTTTTCCATAATACTGGAGCACTGAGTATGAATTCCACACATGTAAAAAAAGTCCTCTTCTTACCACAGTTATATTGTCCAGAGAGTTTTCAGGTTTCTCTGGTGAACTGTTCAATAAATGACCCAGTTTCCTTCTTTTCGCAGCTGTTGGAAAATTGATAATGCATTAAAAACTGGAGTAGCATCAGTTTGCAAATACAACAGGCAGCCAAACTATTTTTTGCTGAATTTTATTTATTTATTCTATGAACAAAGTTAGAAAAGTGTGTTTCACAGAGCTACTAACCTGTTTCAGAGTCAGACGACAGGCTGATGGTGGAGCCCGAGGGCGTCACAGATCCAGCAGGTGCTTCAACGTGACTCAACTGTGAAGCAGAAATAATCACGGCAGTGTTGTCACATGTTTCTTTTCTCGAATAAAGAGCTTTGGTGGTCATTTACACCATGTGGAAGAAACTTTTCTCTTACTAAATCTTATGACTTTTTTTTTTTTTTTGACTTTCATCCAATATTGTCTTTCCTTAAGCTACCATTCCCTTACATACTTTGATCTGACATGGAGAACTTACAGATGTCTACCACACTTCAAAGAATGACATGCAGTTGTGATTCTCCCCGAGCCGAATAAATGGAAAAACAGAACATGAGATATTAAGTAATATACAGTGCCTTGCAAAAGTATTCAACCCGCCTGGACATTTTTCCTGTTTTGTAACCCCACAGCCTGGAATTAAAATGGATTGTTTAAGGCTTTGCATCATTTAATTTACAGAACACGCCCACAACTTTGAAGACCAGATGTTTTTCAGTGTGAAGCAAACATCAAATGAGACAAAATAACAGAAAACATTATTGTGCATAAGTATTCACCCCCCCCAATGTCAGTACTTTGTAAAGCCACCTTTTGCGACGATCAGAGCTCTAAGTCGTTTTTGATAAGTCTTTACAAGTTCGTTCAGCAGTTTTCAAGGGAAACTGCTCCAGCTCCTTCAGGTTTGATGGTTTGCGCTTATGAACAGCAATCTTTAAGTCTGACCGCAGATTCTCAATTGGATTGAGGTCTGGACTTTGACTGGGCCATTCCAACACATTTACATTTTTCTCCTTAAGCCACTCAAGTGTTGCTTTAGCAGTATGCTTGGGATTATTGTCCTGCTGGAAGGTGAATTTCCGTCTTCCGTCACTGACAGATTGACAGAGGTTTTGCTCAAGAATATTTCTGTATTTAGCACCATCCATCCTTCCCTGGACTCGGACCAGGTTCCCAGTGCCTGCTGCTGAAAAACATCCCCACAGCATGATGCTGCCACCACCATGCTTCACGGTGGGGATGGTGTTCTTGGGGTGATGGGATGTGTTGGGTGTGCACCAGACATACCGTTTTCCTTGATGGACAAAAAGCTCAATTTTAGTCTCATCTGACCAGAGCACCTTTCTCCGCACATTTTGACAATCTCCCACGTGCCTTCTTATTTTTAGCAGAAAGTAATGGCTTTCTTCTGACCACCCTTCCATAAAGACCAGCTCTGTGGAGTGTACGGTTGATTGTGGTCCTATGGACAGATACTCCAGGCTCTGCTGTGGAACTCTGCAGCTCCTCCGGGGTTACCTTCGGTCTCTGGGCTGCCTCTCTGATTAATGCCCTCCTTTCCCGGTCTGTCAGTTTTGGTGGGCGGCCCTCTCTTGGCAGGTTTGTTGTGGTGCCATGTTCTTTCCATTTGATGATGATGGATTTTATGGTGCTCCTGGGGATCTTCAAAGATTTAGATTTTTTTTTATAACCTAACCCAGACTTGTACTTCTCAACAACCTTGTCTCTGACTTGTTTGGAGAGTTCTTTGGTCTTCATAGTGGTGTTTGGTTACCGGCTCCTCTTCATTAGATGTTGCAGCCTCTGAGACCTTTCAGAAGAGGTGAATATATACTGATAGATCATGTGACACTTAGATTGGACACAGGTGAGCTTTGTTTCACTAATAGTGCGACTTCTGAAGGTAATTGGTTGAACCAGAGCATTTTAGGGCCTTCATAACAAAGGGGGTGAATACATATGCACATGGCAATTTTCAGTTTTTTATTTTTAAAATTTCGTTTTTGTATTTATATTTCTCATTTCACCTCAAAACTTGGACTATTTTGTGCAGATCCATCAAATAAAATTCTGATTTGAAAAAAAATATTCAAATTAGAGGTTGCAATGTAACAAATTAGGTATAAGGTCAAGGCGGGGTGAATACTTTTGCAAGGCACTGTACATAAAAAAAAAAATATGTACATATAAATTTAATGTGAAGTTCTTCACAAATAAAATGTATTATTGTTAAATTTCTTCTTCTTTCAAACACCATGACCTCCTGGGTTACCTGGCCTATCGGGGGCCTGTTCATGGTCTTGCGGGCCCGGTGGATCTTGGGTGGAGCAGGGGACACAGATGGAGAAGGGGAAGCAGTGGCAGATGAAGATGTTGAGGATGAAGGAACAGGTGGCAGGACGGATTTACTACTGCCCGGCCCAGAAACGCTCATCTTTGCCCGGCCAGGAGACAAGGTTGAAGACGTAGAGGGCAAGGCGATCAACGAGGAGAAGGACGTAGACGAAAGGGACTTTGCTGCATGTCCTTCAGGATGTGAAAAGAAGCATTTCAACACTCGTTGACACCACATTTCTATTGACAAATGAAATATGACTCTCAAAAAAGGTATGTGTTTAAGCTAATATTAATTGCAATTTGCTGAAAATGCACTTTAAAGTTTTCTTTTCTTTGCAACTGTGATGATTTATTGTGTGAAATATTTACCTTCTGTCTAACACCCTGGGGAAAAAGCACAGCAAGTCTCACCTGCAGCAGGTTTGTTTGGTGAGGACGAGGCAGAAGGACATTTCTGTCCACCGTCTTCAGCTCTGGACTCATCTTTCCTGGGCTGCTGTGATGACAATGCTGAGGACATGATTCCTATGGACTCACTTCTGCTGGCAACAGCGGGCGACATGGTGGAGGCTGCATTACCTGGCAAACATTGAGCTGTGAACGACTTTTTAAAACTACTGAAAATCAGGAATCACACGGCATCACCTACAGACTTACCGTCTTTTAGCTGACTTGGTCCTGCGATGCATTCTGCCGGTGTGTCTGACTCATCTTTTACTTTATTCTGCTCGCAGAAACACAAAAAGAGCATACAGTGATGTGAAGCAGTATACACACACACACTTTTTCACACAGGGCCAGGCAGATTTGGATTTTTTTCACTCTCAATAATAGAGACTTTCTTTTAAAAACTGCATCCTGTGTTTTCTTATGCTGTCTGTGTTTTATATTCAAATTTGATTGATGATCTGGAAAAAAATATTAAATCAGCAAGGGGGCAAACACTTTCTCACATCCCTGTACGTCCACCATCTAAAAAAAAAAAGGACAGATACTCAAAAAAATAGGAATTAACAGCTTTAAAACTAACATTTATACATTACCGATAATGTCACAATATGTGTGGCTGTTGGTATGTGGTATGTTGAACCAGTGGTAATTAGTGTCACATGACAAGAAGATCTGAAATACACACCTCTTGGAAGGTTTTGTGATAATATTCATTAAAAATATTTTGTCCTGTATATACTTTTCACCCAGCAACCTTGTAGGAACTGCCATCTGACTGACTTTACAACTAGTTAATCAATAAACTGTGTCATGACACATAAGATGTTTACCACCATGTGTCACAGTTTAAACCCTATCCTAGTCACATATAACCCTAATACATTACGTATAATGAGTAGGAATATTTCTATCAACAAACAGTGCGCATATTTTTCAACTGACAGAAAGACCCAAACTGCTGTCCAGTCCCATCTGGACAGCAAGGACTACTACCTTGCCAAGCTCCAGTTTTTTTCAGAACAGAATTGCACAACTGGCTTTTCATAGCTTCATTAGGAGTAATGTAGATGACATGACATGCATGAAAGACTACTGGATTACAGTTGAGGTGACATTAACATGCAGCCTTGTTCTTCATTTATAGCCCCTGTAAACCCATCAGCCTGTTTTCCCAATTGACACCAACAAGAACTACACATGATCAAAACAACAGGCATGCTTGAAGCTGTAACTTCATCAAGAAAATTGAAGAAAGCAATTGTGAAAAAGGAAATTACAAGTGCATCTATTTTGACTTTGCTGAGAAATACAGGATGTTTTTGTTGGGCCTTTTGTATGTTTTTGTTTCAGCTCTGGTTTTGGTTATAAGTGTCTCTGTATTGGTAATATTTATGTAAACTGATCGAATCGTTTGTGTCATCTGTGAGTGCCATGTATTGGAAGTTTAACTTTCTGGACTCCAGGAAGAATAACTGTCATGACTGTGGTAACTAAAGGAGATCCTGAAACAATACAGAATATATACTCAAAACAAACTGCTCTGCCAATGGCACCTCTTCCCTGTTGTTACTGAAAATGACGCCAGGTATCGATCAGTTCATTCACAGCAATGAGCAGAAACCACCCACCAGACAAGAGTCCACAAAACACGATGATCTGAATCAACATTTCACTAAATCATAGCCTAAATCTCCGCTTTTCAGACAAGAAAATGACACTCTGTGACTCAGAATTAGCTTTAAACCAAGTCCAATTTACTGTTACAAAACACACATCCTTTAAAATATAGAGAAATTGCTATACGAGTGATATAAATGTTCAAATAATAGAAACGATTATCAACAGCATTAGAACAAATATCCAGTTAACATAAAACTACTGTAGGCTAACGGTGCTAGCAGTGTAGCATAGCCTGCAAAACAGACCTGTTAAACCCCATTTAAAGGGACATTCGTAACGTGGCAGACAGCGGCTCCACCGCTGTGGTTTTGCTAAGGACAGCTACTCATTTACATGCGAATAAGTCAAAGCAAATTCCACTACGGTGCAGTTTTGGACTACAGTGGATGTGCTACCTTTGTCGTTGCCTCGGATGCCGACATGTTTCCCAGTGAACGTCGACGCAAGCCAGCGTGCTTGCGTCACGCCACGTCGCGGTAGCCCCGCCCCTACCGCCCTCTCGTGTCCATTGATTTGAAAATCAGCGATCACAAATCAGCGCAAATTTCGCTCGTAACGAGAGATCGAGGGGGCGAGGAGAGCGAGGGAGGGAGCTGGCTCCGGTTTGTTTCCTCCTTGCGAGACGTGGATCCTCCGAGAAAAAGACGGAGGCCGTGAAGTAAACAGACACCGAGGTTTCGGCGCTGCCGGGGGCTGAAGGAATGAGACCGGACTGCGGGTCAAGTGGCGTCACCTCCCTCCACGGCTGCTGCAACACACCGGATCTGTTTCCCAGGAGAACCTCTCAGCATTGACGGAGGAGAAGCAAAGGTAAGGGAGTTTGATCTACCGGGGGGATTCTTTAAAAGAAAGCGAACTGTTGCTAGCCCCTTTACTCGTTTCTCTCCTTTAGCTAACTAGCGGTGAGTTGGTCGCTCACGTTAGCTAGCTGGACAGGAAGGGAAAGAGGAAACAGTCCTGGTCGAAGTTGAAAACGCATCTCTGTAAGCCACATTTTCTTTGATCCAGTGCAGCGTTTCTCTCGCGCAAACATGCTAGCTAACTATAAACCTAGCGTTCCACAACCCTTTACTTCAACGTGCATGCATCTTATGGATAGACTGCCGAAATGTCAAGCTTCTTTAACTGTTTATTTATGCACACACTTGCTGCAAACAATGGAAAATTTCAAAGCGCTTAAAGTACAGACCATTCCAATTGAAAGGTAAAAGACGCAGAGTTGCATTTTACCTCGTCCTCAAATTGGCCATACATGGACACAGAGAGACCGAAAACATACAGATTTTCGAAAACCACCTAAATCCTGCACGCATGAAACGGAGGAACCGGTTACACACGTGAAAACAGGCAGCAAACAGCTCAGAAACCTGTCTAAATGATCAGTGAGAGAGGCACAACAGTCACAGCTGCTAACCTGAACAACCAGAGGGGACAGGTTTTTGACCTAAAATGGTGACCAGACCATTGATGTATTACATTCATGACACGGGAAAAATAATCGAAATGAATGTCTTTGTATTAGAATAGTTAATATATGACACAACAAGATCAATGAGTAACAGAATGGCGACAAAGGAATGCAAAATAAATGAGGCTGCAAAATAAATGAGGCTGAAACGGTTTATGTAAAGGAAAAACAAAACTACTGACTAGTAACACAAGCTGACCTTAACAAGACATAACATAGTTGCAGTTACATATATGTATATGTTTGTGTGTATATATAATTAAATTAAAAAAAAAAAAGCCATTGTAGTACAAAGTAGTACAGAAAATTTCCAAAACAAAAATTGAGAGATTAGAGGATGGTACAGATGGGAGACAAGGGATGAAGATTAGTGAGCCTGTGATCTTGGCACCATCAGAGTCAGTTGAGAAAAAAAAATAGGAAAATATCTGACATAAGACTTTTGCCAAATCAAACACACAGGTCACGATCTGATGAGAGCTACTGGAAGGCAATAATCGTGCTCTTGGAAGTCGGGAGGTGTTACCGTCCTAAAGTGACACTGAGAGCTGGTAACACTGCAGAGCAGCATGAAAGCCTAACGGTCTGCCTCCAGTTCTACTTTTGGAAAGTTGAAGGCCTTCCAGAACGAACTGTTCTGCCGAGATGATGTGGTACAATCAGCACTTTAAGATATCACAGGGCTCAGGAACTTACTAAGTTAATGTGATGATAAATTATACCGTTGAGTTCACAGGGAGCGGTTGCAAAATGTAGTATAGTTTCTTTGAAAGCAGCTGCCAGTGTCTTTCCTTCAGCATCTTGAATCTACTAAAGGCTTTCTGGAAAGTTTTTTGGAACACCTCAGATAAAGGAATTTCAATAATCCAGTTATGGAAATAAGTTAGTGGCATATTTTTAGCTTCAGTTTGAAACAGGGTGTTCCTGATTTCACTGATAATAAACCAGTGAAAGAAAACAGTCCTGCTGTCCGGCTTCACGAGCCAAACGAGTAACACCAGTGACACAAAGAACTGCAGAACACGACGCTGTATTGCCAAAGACCTAAGAGCAGAGGCACAAAAACACTCTTGAACTAAAGTACAATAAAATGTAAAAACAAAGGACCAACATTGGATTTTATGACAAATTAATAGTCAAACAATCTTCCAAGTATGACATGAAAAATGCAAAACGAACACAAATAGGCCACATATGCAGGACCTATTCTGGACACTTTGATGATACAAAACAAGCGACATTGCACAATAAATTCACCTCGAAGGACACAAACTGATCGGAAAGTTTGTCTACCTCATGTATTGTGTAATTCAAGGCGCCGGACGTGTTCTCAGTTGACTCTGGGTAAAAACAGGCTTTTCCCACCGGCCCAGTCAGCAGTCAGCAGTCCATCACAGTTCAGACAGACATCAAACCTCACACACTTGCATCCAAGTTTGAGAGTCCTCAATTGACCCCAAACCCAGAATAGTGATATTAAAAACGTGCATACACGGGTGTAACAAAATTGTTCCATGTACTTCTGTGCAATTTGTCAGTTATAACACACCGTAGGATTTGATTTATGTCTGAGGAGAAGCTCTGAGCTTTATATTGGACTATAAATATCCAGAAATAGACTCTGCCGCTCAGTGCTGTAAGGAACATTAAATTCTGAGTACGTGTGACTTCAGAAAGGAGCTTATATTATCTTTGATCCCAGGTGGCTGTGCTTCAAGCCAGGCAGGCGTGAGTTATCGCCTCAGACATTCAGTGAGGTCTTCACGTGTCTGTTTGCATCCATCTGTCTTCAGTAGCACTCTATCCAGTTCAAGGTCACACAGGGTGGTAATGACAGCAGACAATCCCAGCTGACTGTGGCTGGAGGCAGGATAAACACACACACACACCATTAAATCACCATTTATGCAGGAAATGTTCTTTCAGCAATTAGCATCATGCCCAAATTATTTGGATTGTGAAAAGAAACTGAAGCATCCAAAAAAACAAAAGCCGTCATGCACGTAAACTCAACACAGAAAGGTTCCTGAGGGCAAACAGGAATTTTTAATCAGATGAAGTCTTCAGATTCCTGATAATGTCCCTGCGCAGGCAACATGGAGATGGTGTTTTTCCGGTTACCGGGCCACGGCGACAAGACCCTGAAAAGCATGAATTCTCTGAGGTCCCGTCAACACTTCTGCGACGTCACCATCGTGGCCAGCAACTACCAGACGTTCAGGGGGCACAAGGTGGTGCTGGCCGCCTGCTCGCCGTTCCTCAGAGACCAGTTCCTCCTCAACCCCTCGGCGAAGCTTCAGGTAGGCGTAACGCCCTGCACAGGCTCGGACTGCGGCTGTTGTCTTTAAAGCTGTTCTGACGGCAGCGTCTTGTCCGACCTGGCGGCCCAGGTGTCCATGCTGTACAGCTCCACCGTGGTGTGTGACCTGCTGCAGTCCTGCTACACCGGAATCCTGCAGTTCAGGCTGGAGGAGATCGTCAGCTACCTGACTGCTGCCAGCTACCTGCAGATGGATCACATCGTGGAGCGCTGCAGAGGAGCGCTGGAGAAGTACGTGCAGCTGAAGAATCCCACCGAGCCCAAGGTCAGTCTGGCAGAAAGCGTCACTCTCTGCCGTTCACGGCATAACGGAGTCTCGTGTTTATCATTTACCGTTTGGGATCGAAATCCTTAGTGTACAAAGATTTAGTTTTTAATTTGTCTTTTTTTTTTTTTTTGTTAGTTTTTTTCATTGTATTTATTTGCCATATTGGTGCAAATTTAAGAATATACTGTTTATAATTCTGCTCATAGTTGTAAAAAATATTCTCACAGATGAAGATGTTTTGAGGAAAACATTCTTTTTATTTTTCCAAAATAAAGGCATAAAAAACATGACATTAGATCAGATATTTACAACCCTCTGCCCAGGTATTAAACAGGCACTGGAATTGTGTGTGTTGCTTGGTAAAAAGTGAATTAAAGCCACAGAGATAAACGAAAAGAGCGAAAGCAGTGCTTTCAGAATGTTCACTTGAGAATATAAACGTTGAAATCTGATAAGTTGAACAGATGTGTCTAGAAAATGTCCATTGTACACCAAACATCATTAAATCTCAGTTTCACATTGTTGTTGCACCACATTGAGTTTGTCAGCTTGTTTCAGGTCATGTTGTGGTTTCTAATTGTTGGTGGAAGCAGTGATTTGTGGGTCGTTGTGGTTTCTCCTTCCTCCTCAAGGCCCTGAGGAATAAATCTGACAGCGGCAGTTAAAACTCAGCTGCTGCGTTGAGTGTCGGCGCTTTCCGGCCTGAAGTGTGTTTAGTTGTGTCCCGTGTCTCCCCGCCTGCGCAGCTCATGAGCTGGACGGTGTCTGTCCCTGAGGATGCTGCGTGCTTTCCTCCTGCGCCGATGTGGATAAATATATCCGTGAAATGGATCCCGGTGATCCTCTGAGCGGGTGTGAGTGGTTCCTGGGAACGTGAGGTGCTGACATTGGACTCTGGTCTTCTTCAAATGGCTGATGAGACGCAGACGCCTCTGTATGTTTCCACGGTTTTTACTTCAGTTTTGGCCCGGCGTGGAGGAAGAGAAACTGAGCTCTCATTCCACTTCAGTTCTCGCTGTTTGACGGGGGCTGCGATTTTTCATTCCGCATATATTTGGACCAATTTGATACTCACACTTTATGCACTTTCAGTCGTTTTCAAACTCTTTCTCCTGTTTTGTCCTGAAGATGACGGTGGAAGAAAGCCAGGGCCAGCCTGTGATCGTCAGCTCGGTTGTGCCGGCTGTGGCCAGCCAGTCGTCGCCGGCGAGCCCGCACAGCCCCGTGCCGCCTTCAGGGGAGGAGAACAGCGGCGATGCGTCTGCTCAGGACAGCACTCAGCACCAGGATGGCAGTCCTGTCCTGGATGATTCCTGCATCAAGGTATCTCGGTGCCGTCAACCCAAAAACTTTTGTTATCAACAGAATCGTTTAAGTCATTAAATTGTGACTCATATCTTTTCCAGGTTGCGTCAGATGAGGAGGAGGAGTCCAGGCAGGAGGCGTACAACATGTTCCGGGTGTACATCTCCGATGAGGAGCAGAACAACCGGGATGAAGAGGAGGGAGGATCTTCTTCCGAGAGACGTCTGGACGCCGATTTCCCGGAGACGGACGGAGTGGTGATCGCAGGGGAACCCGGCGAATACGACCTGAACCCGGCGGAGGAGCAGCTGGCCTCGGAGCTGCTCCCGGCCGAGGATCTCCGTGCCTTCAGGCGCAGACTGGGCGAGTCGAAAAGTACCCGGGGCAGGGGCAAAAGCAGGGGGCGGGGCTTCAAACGCAGGAAGTTTTCCTCGTCCCGGGAGAAGCGATCCTCTGAGTTGACTCACCAGGATCTGTGGTTCTTGTCGAACCCCCAGCTGGCCGCCGGCTTCGGGCTGGACTACAGCCTGGACGGGCTGAAGGCGGCGAGCAGCTTCATGAACGTCGAGCTGCCGCCGCTGGACTTCGGCGTGGGCGACGAGAAGGCGGCGGCCAACAGCCTGAGCCAGTTCTCCCTGGAGGAGTCGAGCTGCGGCGAGGGCGGCTCGGGGCTCGCCGGCGTGGGAGCGAGCGAGGGAGGGGACGAGTCGGTGGCGGTGGTGGGCTCCACGTCCAGCGTGGTGGGCCCGGTCATCTGCGAGCACTGCGGCGTCACCTTCCCCTCGGCGCACTCGCTGGCCGTCCACTCGCGCTCCACCCACCTGCTGTACTCCTGCCCCTGCTGCGGCAAACACTTCCACCACGCCAGCAACCTCACCAGGCACATGGCGGTGCACCGGGGCGCCGGCAAGACGCACCAGTGCCCCCTCTGCTACAAGACCTTCACGCAGAAATCCACCCTGATAGACCACATGAACCTGCACAGCGGCGAGCGGCCGCACCGCTGCGCCTACTGCCACGCCCGCTTCGCCCACAGGCCCGCGCTGCGGCGCCACCTGAAGGAGCAGCACGGCAAGACCACGGGGCAGAACTCCCTCCACGAGCAGGAGGAGCGGGAGCGGGCGGGGGCCGAGGTGGCCATGCAGATGCAGGAGGACGAGCAGGAGTGCCTGGTTACCGAACAGGCGTCGTAGGCCGAAGGATCCCGGCGGCGGAAACCTGTCCGCGACGTGCAGAACCTGTGGAACTCGCAGGTTTGGTGAAAACACTGACGTTCTGGTTTTTTTAGGCCTTAGAAAAGGGAGACTCTGAGTTTTGTGTTTGCTTTTTCCGTCTCCGCTGAAATCTTAGCAGTTTTATATCCTGAACAGGATTTGCTCTCAGATAGAACAACATCTCGGCGTCTGCTGCTACAACTTCAGTCGCTGCTGGACCATTTTGGGATGTACATGGTTCTCTAGGATTCAAACCAAAAATAGCTCCTGGTGAGAGAAAAATAGAATAGAAATGAACCACTGTTTGTCTTTATCCCGTTCTGTTTTTAACTCAAGTTTTTTACAGTGTAACATTGAAGTTAAATTCACTCTATTTAGTTTGAGTAATTTTCTAAAGCTGGATTAAACACTGGCTGTGCAGCGGCAGAGCTGCCGATGCTCCCGGCTCACTGCTGCGAGTTGATCTGGAAGCGTTTCTGTGATTTTTTTTTTTTTTTGTCCTCGCAGTGAAACACACATGTTTGAGGTTACGCAGTGTGATGGGCTGGTGAAAAGTCCAGGGTGAGTTTAATGAAAAAGAATTTGGTCAAGCCATGTTTCCACAGTACGGGATGAAAAAGCAGACCCAGACAGAGTACAGTGGAGCTGTAGGCACGAGGCAGGGCTGTGATCGGCCGCGCATCCACAGCTGTAGTTTGTGGGAAAACCCGAATCGTACTGTACTGTACCGGCGCAACACACACTGCGCAGTGGAAACCGGGCCTTAGTTTAGTTTTAATAGTTCAGTCAGTGTTATCTTTGTTACAGAAGTGAAAGAAAGTAGTTAAATTGAATTAATGATGTTTTATTACGGTCAATCGTGCAACTGGTCTGAAGCCGAAGAACCTCCAGCCTGAGTCGACGGGTGAAGTTCCTGATTGGTGTTTAATCTGAGAAGCACCCAGAATCTGATTCACGACACACTGGAAGGAAAAATGATCTGCAGGAGAGAAAACACTTTTTCAGAGCAGGTATTTCTGCTTTCAGTTCAGATAAATGACAAACCAGAGGGGGAAGTCCTCCAGGAAGGAGTGTCTAATTCCTCCCTGTGTTCCAGCTGACAGATGACCGGTGCTCCGCTTGCATTGGAAATTAGAAAGTAGGATTACTTTCTTAGTTTTACTTGTACTTGCTGCGGTGGAGTTTGAGGAGCAGTGAGTGGAGAGCCGCCGTGCCGCTCGCAGAAGCGTTCCAGGGCCGACGACCCTCGGAGGAACCCTGGAAGTGACGCAGACTCAGCTTCTGACGGCCACGAAAACAATCCTGACATGCTTCAGACCGGAGAATTCCACACGCTTCAGGCTGAGAGGGAGTAACATGCGGACGCTTAAACCAAAGCAGATCAACAGCCATCCGGTTGTGTTTGTGCTTTTATAACTGACAGTGACGTGTTGAAATAACTTTTGTAATTTCAAATGAGCTTATTGTAAAGTGTTCTTTGCAGAAGATGACCACGGTTGAATAACGGTTTAAGAGTCTAAGAATAAAACACTGAAAAGTTTCATGACCTGTGTCCACTGTGTGACTGGTTATTTATGACAGGTGGTGGAATGATAAACGTTTATTGATCCCACAGCTCTGATTTATTTGGCTTCAAAAAGTCCTCAAATTGTACCATTTAACCGTTTTTATTTGACATATTGAGTATGTAAGACTTAGTACACATGTTCAAATAAAATGAGTATTTATAGAGAGTAATGTTCAAACAGCAACATTTGGAGACTTCACAGTGTACCACTGTGGATCTTTAGGTTATACACACTTTAGTATTTGTTTTAGTTTTGTTTTAAACGAATTTTAAGAAGCTCTTTCTAGTTGTTTATAAATAATGACACTAATAAATTCATTACCTCATAACTTCAGAATATTTGAGGCCATATTTATCACACTTCCACTTTTAGTTTGCGTTTTATTATCAAAATAAAAAAACAAAACTCAATGATAATTCAGCTGTTTGGGACACAGATCAGAGTCGGTTCACTGGAGCTGATGCAGGATCAACAGTTTTTATTGAGCTCAGAAAAACGAATCATGTCGTCAACACAAATACACAACGTAAAGCGTCCCGCATCACAAACTGCTCATTAAAAATAAAGAGAAATGAAAAAAAACAAAAGAAGAGAGTCGCTGAGGATCACAGGAAGTCCTCGCTGTACACCACCTGGTTCCTCTTGTCCCGGTAGGAGCCCTTGGTGCTGTTCTGCACCGCTGTGGGAGGAGAGCAGAGGTTAGGCCCTGGCCTGGCGTCCCGATCGCCGTCTGAGTGGACGCTTTACCCAGAGAGGCCCACACGGATTTGCCGGTGGCGGCGTCCAGCATGGGCTGCTTCCTGGCGATGCTGACTTTGATGTGAACGTCTCCCACCGTGCTGCCGTTGAGCTGAGGAGACAGACCTCACGTTAAATATTCACTTCGGCTTGAGCTCCGAGAGGAGAAATGTCCATGATGAGAATAATAATCCCACGTTCCACAGCTGAGAACACTTTGAGCTCCATCAGCTGTGAATCAAAATGATGTGAGAACCATTTACTGACAGGTTCAAACAGCAGCATCATGACCTTCCGCCACAAGCCACTAAGGGGCGCTCACGCACCACCACTCATTTCAGCTTCATTGCTGAGATTCAAGTCAAACTCATCTAATTCTGGGAAAACATGAAACTCCAAGTGGGCTGGAACAGTTAAAACATATTTTAATGATCTATAAATGATCAATACTCCAAATGTTTTCCCCTGGTTGATGTGCCATGAAAACAACACTGTTTCCTGCTTTTATTTTCAAAATTGAAACCAAACACGACCCCGGTTTGTCTTTTTTCCCCCACTCTTTTTTTGTCGATACCTGCACAAAGATGTGAAACCGTCTTTCTCTCTTCAGGTTCATGTTGTTAAACGTCTCATAACTTCTGCTGCTGCCTGTTTTTACAAACTCACCCTCACTTCAGGCTCATGCTGCTTGTAGCTTCAGATAAAATGGTAAAAAAAAAAAAAAAAAAAGTATGCAGGAAAGACAATTCTGACACCACAACTTGAATTTACAGATAGTTAAACTTTTCAATTTTTTTTTATCATTTTAAATATGAATTCATCTTGCTTGTGTATTTTCTGTACAGACACAGTGAACGGATCTACAATAATAATGGGGAAGGATAAAAAGGAAAACAATGTTAGTTCCTTGATATAGTCAACCTCTTTGTTGTTTTGAATTTGAAATTACTTCCAATAAAATAATTAATATATAGTCAACTTATGGCGATCTAACATGAGCTTTCTCTATTTAAAACATAATAAAAAGTTCGAGCACCACCACTTTACTTCAAATTGCCATTATTTTTTGTGTTTTGGGAACATTGTGTCTATGTTCAAAACCAACCTCAGCCACAGCCGCGTCTGCAGACTCCATCTTTTCGAAGGTGATGAAGGCACAGCTGCGAACAGAAGCGGGAGAGTCAGGAGCGGCGTTACAGACGCTGCGGGACGCCGTGTGAGCGCCGTTCGCTTCTGGAGGTCTCATACTTGCGTGGGTTGTCCATGGAGAGGTCGATGATGTTCCCGTGCTGGGAGAAGGCGGAGCGCAGGCTGTCCTCCACCAGCCCCGAGCCGTAAACGTAGACCGTGTTCCCCTTTCGGACGCCTCTGCGCTCCGGGTACGAGTCCGACCCTGAGGGCAGCAAGAGAGAGGCGGAGTTTTACTCTCAGTACCCGCCGTGCACGCTCATTAAAGACCGGCTGGATCCTCCACGGTGCGTGGTTACTGTGATCAGAGCTTTAAGTACTCACGTCTGAAGGGTCCATCTCTGTCCCGGTCTCGGTCCCGGTCTCGCTCTCTGCTGCGGTCCCGGTCTCTTTCACGTTCTCGGTCCCGGTCTCTGTCTCTTCCTCTTTCCCGATCCCGGTCCCGGTCTCTGTCCCGGTCCCTGTCCCGATCCCGATCGCGATCCCTCTCCCGGTCTCGGTCTCTCTCCCGGTCCCGGTCTCTGTCCCGCTCCCTGTCCAGGTCCCGGTCCCGGTCCCGGTCTCGGTCTCTCTCCATGTCGCGGCTTGATGACATGCCGCCTCCATCATCCTCGTCCCGGTACCGATCGCTGGAGCTGACAAAGCTGAGCGGAACAAACCGTGTGAGACGAACGAGCAGATCTGGACCATTCTGGTCTTCTTTCTCCTAGTGGGTTTTGGACTTTACCTCTCATATAAAGATTTCCTTTGGGCTCTCTTTCCAGACTAGAAGAAGCACAAAAATGAAGTCACACAAATTTGCTTAGATTTATATTGATCCAAAAAGCCTTAAATTGTATCATTTTATACAAACACAGCTTGTTTTAACACTTATTAAAAGAACACAGATGAGGACTGGACATGAGTCAAGAAATTAAAAAACATTTTCATAAAGAAAAGTTTGATTCTTTTCTCTCCTCTGTTGAAAGTGATTCACAGCAACAGTTGATCACTGTTTGTGATTCTGCAGCAAAAATACTGAATACTTTAATATTCCAGAAACCAACATGAATTCAGAGGAAACATAAAAACATCCAAAAAGAGAAGCAGCAGAGAGACGATGTTAAAAAACCTCAGGTTGGTCTTCGTCTGTAGAAACACTCCTCTGGAATGGTAAGAAAGCAGGAACTGGGCCTTTTTCTGGGTCCTGTGCCAGCAAACAAACACATCAATCAATAGAATTAGAGGAAAGAAAACTGTCAAAGAAATATGAGACTTCATGATTTTGTTTAATTCAGTAGGATTAAACAAGAGGAAAGATCCACAGAAACACCAAAGTAATTGTGTTCTTCATCCTTTGTTAATATAATTCTGTGGCCTGCATACTAAAACACGTCACCTTCAGTTTGATTTCCAGCATTCGAGAGCGCTTAAAACCGGAATTCTTGTTCTCAGATTTGATGGCACTGATGGCGCCCGATTTGATGAGCATCTTAGCTTGTTCTGTTGCTGTGGCGGTGTCAACAACCGGCTGATCTGACAGAGCTGCGACAGAGAAGATGTGGTGTTAAAACAGTAATATGCACTGATGATCAGGAAAATGCAAAGCATTTAGTTTCCACTATGAAATGACTGATGGTGCGTTAAGACCAATCTTTACCAATGTGTTGTAAACATCTTTTTTCATCTCTTTCTGAAAATTTTGGTGAGCTTCCATGACTGTATGTATGCAGCCTGACAGCAGTTTGCAGATGACAGAGTGAGTTCTTAAAGTTAGAAAAACAAGAAAGACATTTGACATAACTTGACACATGCTCTGGGTGCTAAGTGAACACAAAATGTCTCTGAGTCTTGGGAAAAAAAGCCAAAAAATCAAATACACTGACTTCGTTTCAAGCCACTCTGGTTCGTCTGATTTGTTGAACTCTGCTTCTTCAAAGCGAGCAGCGCCTTTTTCTGTAAGGAAAATTCAAAACACATGAGAGACACTATCAATCCAGTGTTTTCCTGTGAGGTTACACTCACATCTCAGGGCTGGAAATATATTTCACAAATCCAAACATCAGAACAGAATTATACTATCCCAAAAAAATCTGCAGAAATCAGGTGACAGAGTAATTTTTTTTTTTTTTTTTTTTGTGACAGAACTGCATTTCTCAGTTACTGGCATCTTTCTTTGTGACACTAATGAAAATATCTGAAGCTTGAATTAGCTAAACACAACCAGAGAAACAGCTGAAGGAACACAAAATCAACAACAACAAAGCAACATTATTGTCTCTGCTGAATATTAAAAACATTGTTTGTTTTTGCCTTCTCAAGGACGATAATAATAATTATCCACAGCAACATTCAATTAAAAACAGAATTGAATTTTTAAAAAGTAAACAACACAAATGTACATTAATATAAAAAAGAGATTCAATGCATTTCCCAAGGGATCAAAAAAGTATCTCAAAATCTTTTGATGATAAGAAGTCATTTAAAATGCAAGAATAAAACACAAGTAATGGAAACTTGCTCTAGAATATTGTAAAAGCAGCAGGCAGTCATTAAATGAAAACTTGAGCACTGTGATTTGTCTTTACAGATTTTGTTTGCTATAAAATTATCAATAAAACAAATCCTGCAAAAATGTTGTACCAGACCAGATGTATCCACAAAGACAAGGAGCGGTCACTTTCCAAGGATGAAAATAGGCGAGGTAATGTCTTTTCATGTACAGAGTAAACATAACTTGCACGATCATAACTGTAAAAACAATCAGTGTCATGTATCCTCCCTCTTTTGATGAGGATCACCAAGTACCTTTTTCTTGAGTTTGGCATATTTCTTCTGCAGTGCCTCCTCTTCCTCTGTCAGTGAGCTAGGAAACACCACCATGATGCCAGCACTGCAACACAGACAACAGCAGCTTGTAGTAAGTGCAGGTTGAATTATGCATTGCTTTATTTAATCACTCTAAACATTGAGTGCGCGGTCTCTTAACGCTGCAGCTAGCACGTTAGCTAATTAATCTTTTTACACCAAAAGACAAAGCAATTTTGAGGCTCAATAAAATGCAAATGTGGTTCAACTTCTTGGCACCTAGCTGAATTGTTCAAAACAAGTGTTTCAAAAGACTTCTGACGATATGTATTTAATTGTTTTTAAAATTCACTCACCGGAGGTACAAACGGCAACACAGGCGCGTGAATATGACGTAACAGCCGCGAACGCTGTTTTCTAAATAATTATTTAAAAAAATATTTTTCTGTTATGACATTTAAATTAATGACATTTATATTAAAATTTAGATTAAATCATTCCATATCAATAACAAAAATATTAGAAGTGCTTTTTTTTTCCCAGCGAGTTTCGTTTCTCTTCTAGCTTGTTGGTAGCTACTTCCGGTTGTCACTGTCAACAACTTCCGTTCTGACAGTGGCAACTTCTCCGGCAACTTTAAAGCTTGTAAAGCTTTCTTTTGTTAGAAAGGGGCCATGGAAAGAATTCGTAAGTGACATTTGATAGCAAAGCATCTTTGTGACTAGTTGTATCTCATCGACATGAGTTTGATTGTCCTGACCCGGCTCTCTGTGGTGATGTGGCTAACAGAGCAGCAGCTCCATTAGGAAAGCCTCAAGCTCTGAGATTTACTGTTTTAACCGTATCTCTTCAGTGTGTCTTTTCTGTGAGCAATCGATTATATGACATGCTCATGTCGGACTAAGGCTGAAGGCTAGTGTTTAAATGGTTACACCCTGCATGAATGTGCCTCATTTAATTGTGTTGTTTCTGTGCATTCATGCGCTTTGTGTTGTTTCTGTGCAGATGTGCCCCCTGTGGGCCCCGCAGACCTGCCCCTGTCCCTGCTGGAGATGGGATGCTCCGGCAGGTTTGAGCTCATCACACATCCACTGCCCGGCCAGCCTTTACCTCCACAGAGCACTGTGAGTACAGGCTCAGTGTGACCTAAAGTTTGTATTAATGCTAAAGAAGAAGTATACATAAAATGTAAAACAGTAGCTGCAGTGACTCTCTCTTCTAGTGAGGTTCACCACGCCAGCACTGTGCAGCCTCTGACCTATAACCCTTTCCATCCACCCTTGAAAGGGTCACAATTCAAACTTGTATATATTAAAGTATTCATTCTGTGATTTCTTTGCACAGCTCCCACATGGTCTCCCTCCCACCAGCCTGAACCTGGAGACTGAAGTGGAGAAGCAGTTCTTGAGAGACCCTGCCTGGCTTCCAATCCACAGCACAGACTTTGCCTTCAAGAAGTTTCTAAAGTATGTTGTTCCATTGCAGGGAGTAAAGTCTGCTAATCGTCCTTCATGGCCTGTTTCAGGGGACAGTGCAGTGTCACTATAAAGGTTTCCATGTTGGAGTGTTGCTGTGATCATGAGATTCGCCAGATCTGTATGGAGCAACATAATTACTTTATATGTTTATATGTTATTCTAATGTGAGAATAATAAATCCTTTTTATCGAATGAGGAATCAAATTTGGATTTTATGATCTGTAAAAGAAAGAACACCTTTAAAAAAAAGTGAAACTGTAGGAAAACATCGGACTCTTCAGTGAATTTGTAGTTTGTGGAGATATTCTGTTATTTACCGTGTTTTTATCCTCATCAGGGTGACTCATCGTAACACAAACGCCGACTCTCTGCTGAACTGCACCCCGTCTCCGCTTCATTCTAGCCTCTCTGTTGTCAGAGATCCAACCACCGGGATGCTGCTCGACTTCACAGAGGTAATACTATGACGATTTTCCCTTTTAACCCCTTAATTTCTTATCCTGTTTCTGCTGACAGGATTTGATGTGCAGTCTTCTCATAACCATAATGGAAACTGGAGCCTGATTCAGCCGCCTGGGTCTTTCCCTTCATTTGATCCATGTCTAGGTGCTCCTGGAGAACACTGACCTCTCAGCCAAGAACTCGCTGTCACTGCAGCGGCAGCCTGGACCTCCGTCAGAGAGCCTCAGAGGAAGCAATACCAACTACCCCTTTCTCCCCGGTATCAATGAATGATTCAAAGCCGTTTTAAAGCTGTGTCCAGATGTTTGCTGCTCCTGTGTTTTCACCACCTGTCAATGTACTTGTGCTGATTTTCACAGGAGGAATGGAAGAACTGACTCTGGACCAAATCAAGGTGAAGTCCGAGCTGGAGGAGGATATAGACTTTGAAAACGGTATTTATTATTTGCATTTGAAATGTGAAACATGTCAGAAATTGTGTTTTCATGTTAACATTTTGTCTTTTCTTTCTTTTTTCTTTCCCCCTCTCATAGATTTACTGAAAGTCCCTCCTGGATTTAAAGCTGGGATGGACTTCACTGACAAAGGTTAGATGTCACACTACCTCATAAAAAAATAACAAGACAAACATATTGGAAAAGCAAACAAAAAGATTTCTAGCTAAGAAACCCAAGCAAGACAAAACACATTTATAAATGAAAATAACAAAATCCAAAAATTAGGGAGCAATCCAGCTGAAGAAAGAGAGCAACAACATATGACCAAGAAAACTGTGCAACAAGATCTTTTGATGTTTTGTTTAGCATATTTAAAATATAAATAAGTTATAACTGTGTTTTAACTGTGTCTGTTAAAGAGGCCAGAGTAACAAAGCCAGAGGTGAACCTCATGTCTCTGCTGGACACACTGGAGGACATCAGCGACTTACAGCCGGAGGCAGAAGAGAAGGAGGACGGAACAAGAGAAGAAGCTCCAAAACTGCCCAGAACAAACAGTCTGGAAGATCTGGGCATTCAGGTAAGAAGATGATTAATTACATCTTTGTTGCAAATGTATAGAACATTAAGAAAAGCTTCAGGGCTTAGACATGTGCAGTATTTTTGGTTTGTATTGAGTTTTTTAGAGTCATGGCTCTGCAGACCAGCTTCACGTTAATCCAGTTCTCTCCCTCTGTCCTCAGGACGCCGCGTCTCCTTCGTCTCAGCCGCAGAAATCAAAAGACCAGCAGTCAAAGTCAAAAGAAAGCCCAGAGGCCACCAAGAAATGGGCCATACCCGTGGACATCACGTCACCCTGCCAGGATTTCCATAAACGGATCCCCAACCCGGCTTTCAAGGTGGGAACTGTGGAATCGTCCAGGCACCCCGGGCCGCGGCGTCCAGTCCGTTTCCTGTCCGTTAATCTGTGTTTGCGTGACAAAGCGGCTCTCTTCTCCGCCCCGCTCTGCTGCAGTGGCCGTTCGAGCTGGACGTCTTCCAGAAACAGGCTGTGCTGCGGCTCGAGGCTCACGACTCCGTGTTTGTCGCCGCTCACACCTCAGCGGGAAAAACCGTGGTGGCCGAGTACGCCATCGCTCTGTCCCAGAAGCACATGACCAGGTGAGTATCTGCTGCTCTTAATCACTCCTGGCTTCCTTCTGTATCAAATGACATCTTCCTGCTTTTACTACACAAAACAAGTCGCTAAAAATGTTCTGCAGTTTGAGTATTTTTGTGGGGGTTTTTTTCCAACAGGACGATCTACACGTCTCCGATCAAAGCTCTGTCCAATCAGAAGTTCAGAGACTTTAAAAACACGTTTGGGGACGTCGGGCTCCTGACAGGCGACGTCCAGCTGAGTCCTGAATCCTCCTGCCTCATCATGACCACAGAGATCCTCAGGTACAACAGAGACTCTTCATTCTACTGCAGCAGCCACATGTTTTCTCAGCATTTCTGAAAGAAAGATGATCACTTCTGTTCAACTCATCATTTGATTCTTTGACTCTTTGTAAAATAGAATATTGTTTTCTTTTCCGATCGGTTCTCTCTGCGCTTCCTCTCACAGGTCGATGCTGTACAACGGCTCGGAGGTCATCAGAGACCTGGAGTGGGTGATTTTCGATGAGGTTCACTACATCAACGACGCCGAGGTCGGGGAGCGTCCTCCAGATGAAGGCAGACACTGTGGTTGAGTTTTTCCCATCTCATGTGTCTCGGTCGCTGTTTCCCTCAGAGAGGAGTCGTGTGGGAGGAGGTTTTGATTATGCTTCCCGATCACGTCAGCATCATCCTGCTCAGCGCCACGGTGCCCAACGCGCTGGAGTTCAGTGAATGGATCGGGTAAAGCAGACAAACATTGCATCAACCCTATTTTATTCAAACTGTTAAAAGTGAACGTTCATCAGCCCCTTTTTTAAAATCCCACAGCCGCATAAAGAAGAGGCACATATATGTGATCAGCACGATGAAGAGGCCGGTGCCGCTGGAGCATTACCTCTACACTGGAAACAGCACCAAGACTCAGAAAGAGATGTTTCTGCTGGTGGACGCGTCTGGAACCTTCCTCACTAAAGGGTACAGCTTCGTCCGTGTTGATCTTCACGAGATGGTTCACGATCCGATCAGGTTCACAGCAAGATGTCCGTTTGCCCCGCCCAGGTACTACGCAGCCGTCGACGCCAAGAAGGAGCGAACCAGCAAACACGCCCAGTCCTTTGGCACGAAAAGCACTTCTCACAACACCACGGCCAGTCAGGTGACTCGTCCTCAGCCTCCCCGCCGACCTGCGCCTCTCAGACGCCGCCTCCGGCGATCCGCCGCCTCATCTCTCCCGTGTTCCCCGCAGGACCGAGCGGTGTGGCTCACCCTCCTGCACTTCCTGTCCCAGCGGCAGCAGACGCCGGTGGTGGCCTTCACCTTCTCCCGGACGCGCTGCGACGAGAACGCCCGCTCGCTGGACTCCATGGACCTGACCTCCTCTGTGGAGAAGGCGGAGATTCACTCCTTCTTCCAGAAGAGCCTGAGCCGCCTGCGAGGCGGAGACCGGCAGCTGCCTCAGGTAGCGAGCAGCCGCACGGCCCAGGGTTCACTTCCTGAAGCTGACAGACGCTCAGAATTTCAACTTCTGCATGAAAATGTCATTATAGCCCAGCATCAGGTCCTTCAGAGAGAGAAGCGTGAGCCGTAGTGTTTTTATGAAAAACTAACAATTAGTCAGCAAAAACATCAAATCAGTCTTCCAGTGTTATTTTCATTCATGTGTAGTTTCCCCCATTTACACCCTCAAACCGAACAGACTGTATTCAGATTTCTGCAGGAATTTCAACTTCAGTGAGTCTTGATTCTGCCATCAGCTGATCGCTTCTCTTTCCTCGGACCACTTTTGATAAATCCTGATGTCTGACAGAACGGGAACGCCCCACAATGCTGAGATTTCCAAGATGCTCTGACCCAGTCGTCGTCAGACTCACTTCAGTCCTCACACTGGCTCGTTTTTCTTCTCATAAAACATCAAATTAGAGGGCAGAATGTTGACGGGCTGCCTGATATATTCCACCCACTAACCGCTGCCATGATAAAGAGATAATCGGTGTGTTTTACCCACTTACGGTTGGTTCAGGTACTTGCGTCGACCGGTGTGATGGCTGATGGGGAATCTGATAACAGCGGCCTGTTTTTGTTGAAATGGTCAGATTTTGCTCATGAGAGACCTGCTGAAGCGAGGCATCGCCGTCCATCACAGCGGCATCCTGCCCATCCTGAAGGAGGTCATCGAGATGCTTTTCTCACGGGGCCTCGTGAAGGTGACGTTTGGCCTCATTTTATTCATATATTTAAAAAGATCAGAAGCTTTCTGAGGAAAGGGCTGAATAAATTGAGTAAATGTTCACTCCTGTTTGCACGATCTTGTAATGATTACATTTCAAGTCCAAATTTGACTGTCAGTTTTTAAACAAATGTTTTAAATTGTGGTGCTGTTTGAAGACATTGCAGGTTCCTCCTCTTCCTCCTGCAGGTGCTGTTTGCCACCGAGACGTTCGCGATGGGCGTGAACATGCCGGCCAGGACGGTGGTTTTCGACAGCATCAGGAAGCACGACGGGACCGGCTTCAGAAACCTGCTGCCAGGTCCGATCCTCTCCGTCCAGCATCCGTTCTCCTCCTTCAGCTCTGAGGCCGAGCCAGAGTCCAGGGACAGACGGCATCGCCCTCATTCTCTCTCTTTTTATCCCAGGGGAGTATATTCAGATGGCGGGCCGGGCGGGCCGCAGAGGGCTGGACGCCACGGGCACGGTCATCATCCTGTGCAAGGCGGGCGTGCACGAGATGGCAGATCTGCACGTCATGATGCTGGTGAGGCTCTCCGTGCTTAAAACCGTCCACGCGGGTTTATATATCGTCTGGTATGAAGTCTCCTGGTAACCGACTCTTCCTCCTGTTTATCTTGGATGTGATTCAAGGAAGGTGTCGCACGCCGAATTATTCATTTAACATTTAATGATACAGCTGAGTGGGCTGTTTTAACTCCATCTCCCTCTGTGCTTCTGGTTCCAGTGAGGCCTTCAACACAAATACTCTCTTTTCATCCTTTTTTTTTTTTTCTTTTCTCTGATGGGACGTTTAGCCTTTCAATGCAGGAAAAATCCAAACCTCCTCGTCTACAGATGGTGTCAAATTATTTCAGGCATCAACAGAGCTGATGACCACAGGTGGAAAGTGGTCCTCCAGTACGACTGCCGTCACATGTGTGTTTGTAGTAAACACACTCTTCAGAGTATCCATTTCTTATTAACTTCTGGATGTATTTACTCCTGTTTTTAATGTTTTTGGCTGTAAACATGCAGATCAAATGGTTTGAATAATCTAAAATGTGGAAGTACTCAACTGTGACTTTGTACATTACTTGGTTAAAACTGTGTTCAAGATTGAGGGAATTCATAAAGAGAACAGCAGTAATATACTCGAGATTCACCGAGAGTACATATGAGCCACATCAGAGGGAAATCAAACCACAGGATGGTTTCTAGGTTCATCACTGACAGTGAATTAGAGATGCGCGGATGGCTCATTTTTCCATCCGCAACCGCTTCTTAAAATCTCTATCCGCCTGCACGAAAGATTTTTTATCAATTTTCAAAACCGAACCCGCCCGCCATCCGCAGAATAGTGTTTTGGCTATTAAAATGTTGCTTTTTTTATTTGAGTGCTTCAACCGCAACCCACCCGAATGTCATTAAAATCTTAATTTTTCGACACGTCATCCGCCCGATCCGCGGTTATCCGCGGGCTCCGCGGGTGCAACCGCAATCCGCGCATCTCTGCAGTGAATACATGAATACATATGTTTAGTTTCTGTCAAATTTCTAGAAAAATCCTTGTGATTTGTGGTGGATTAGCTTTTTGCAAATAACACATCAGGTTGGAAAACGGTATTTAATAGTTGAACACAAACTATTTTTTTGTTTCCAGTGAAAAATTCATCTCAATCATTGAACATGTTTGGCCTCAAATAGTGTGACATTTCCAATTCTCACTATTCCAAATGTATATAAGGGTCAGAAATCTAAAAACACACAGAAGAAAAGTGCAGTCTGATAACGGTGTGAGTAAACGGAAGTGACTGAGCCTTGCTCCTGTTGTTCGTCTCAGGGTAAACCCACCGTCCTGCAGTCTCAGTTCAGACTGACCTACACCATGATCCTGAACCTGCTGCGAGTCGAGGCGCTGCGAGTGACCGACATGATGAGGCGGAGCTTCTCCGAGAGCCACAGGGACACTCAGGTGAGCCGCCTCTCGTTCCGTCCTCACTCTCCATCCCGCGTTTCCCCTGAAGTCACGATGGATGAGCGGTGGTCTCCTCCTCTCTGCAGGCCACCGAGAAGAGGATCAACCAGCTGAAGCAGGCGCGCTCGTCTCTCCCCGTCCTGGACACGGAGGGTCAGCTGTCCGACCTGCTGCCGTACTACCACACCGTGACGGAGCTGCGCACCACCATGGACACCCTTCAGGTTCGCTGGCGCGTGCACGAGCACGTGCACAAGCCTCAGTGGGCCTGGCGTTGACCTCCGTTGTGATGTTTCTGTCGCAGCGGGCCATCCTGGAGTCTGTGAACGGGCTGAAAGCTCTGTCTGTGGGCCGAGTCGTCGTGGTCAACAACAAGCAGCACCTCAACGCTTTAGGAGTCATCCTGCAGGTACCAGGGGGTTTTTACCCATCAGCACAGCCATGCACTGGACTTCAATCACCTGCTTTAATCCTGGATTATCGCCTTCATGGCTGGGCTGTTGGTGGGATCGGTTTCGTGTTGTGTGAATGTAAATCTGAAGTAGTATGGATGTTGTAAACACACTGAGGGATTAAACATATTTTTAGATGTTTTCCTTCCCAGTTCCCTCTCCAGATTAGCTTTTGACAGGTAAACACTCGTCTGTTTACTGGCAGCTTGAAGGAGGAGGAGGAGGAGGTGAAGCTTCTGCTTCACAAGTTCAACAACTTAAGCTGCAGTCGCTTCAGTTTGAGATGTGAGGTTATGCGGAGCCTTTTCAGCCTGGTCTGGCTTGTAAACGGATTCTAAATAAAGTATCAGAGTCCTGTTATAATTTCAGCTCATCTATGAAAATAGTTTCTCCTGTTTTTTTTTCCTTCTCTCTCTTGACCTCTCCCTCCGTTTTCTGTCTGTTCCAGGTGTCCAGCGACTCTGTGAATCGCACCTTCACAGCTCTTGTTATCTGTGAGAAAGGCAACGAGGAAGGAGAGGAGCAAGGCGCCGACCACATGAGTTTCCCTCACCTGTACAACACGGCGCTCTTCATCCCTGAAGGTGTCGGCGCCTGTTTCCCTCAAACCTTCATCGCGTTGTGTTCAGTGTCTTCAGGCTCTCGGTGGAAAACCCTTTTCTGCTGCTCCGTCTCGTCCTCCAGGTCCCTGCAGCCACACGGTGAAGAAGCTGAAGCTCCAGGACATCTCGGCCATCACGGTGAAAACCCTCAAGGTCATTCCGGACCGGATCATCGACAACTACAACAAGAGGCAGCAGCCGCGCTTCAAGTGTGTGAACGTCGCCGTCGGGCGCCGCGCCACGCCGCGCCGACCGCCTGCGTTCTCCAGCCTCACGCTCCTGTCACCTCACCTCGTCCTCAGGCACGACCCTCCCGGCCAAGCCATCTCCACGGCAACGCAGGAGCTGCTGCGACTGGCCGAGGCCAACCCCGGCGGCCTGGCCTCGCTCGACCCCGTCAACGACCTCCAGCTGAAGAGCGTGGACGTGGTGGAGAGCTGGATGAGGATCCACGCGCTGCGGGACAGTCTGAAGGAGTTCAACTGCATCCACTCGCCCACGTTCGCAGAGCAGGTGTGTGTCTGTGTCTGTGTGTGTGTGTGTATTGTCTAACCGATGTGTCTCACAGACTTCTCTCCTCTGTTTGTTAATAGAGCGAACACGTTGCTCTGATGCAGCAGAAATCTGCAGATAATTCACTTGATAATCTAACACAACACACTGATTTAGTCATTTTAGCCTCTGTAACAGTTGAATTTCTTCTTTATGTATTTTTTTAGCCTCTCATTCACATACCAGATGTGAAATCCAGCAGTGTGTTTTTCACTTTTTTGCAGAAGCGTCATGATGTGTTTGTACTGGTTACAGGACTTTAGTGAGATTTGAAGATTTCTGTGTAAAATCAGTGCATCTGTTCTTCTTCACCGTCAAATTAACTTCATATCTTATGTTTTAAATGTATCCCACAGTGTTTGCTGATAAAAACATCCGTCCACGCAGCTGATCAGCATCACAGCCTCTCTTTTCCCATCACACCTTCCTTCTCATCTCTTCCCCTAATTTTCTTTAATTTCACAGTAATAATACTCGTGTTGTCCGCAGCGTCTCTCCAGCAGATCAGATGTGAGACGCTCAGCTGTTTCTGTAATCGCTGGAGCTGCAGCTCACCGCCGTCTCTCCGGCAGCGTGTGTGTTATTGGAGCCATCTCACACACGCGCCGGCGCTCTCATTACTCTGCGTGATAAGGAGCTCTGCAGCCTCTTATCGGCCTACATTCACAGCCGCCGTGTGTCTTTATTCCACGTGGTGGGGATTAGAAATCGATGCTTGACGATGCGAGCTCGTCTCGTGCCGCTGCAGCGCTCTTTGTTTTGTTTTTTGTTGGGTTTTTTTCTTGGTGACTCTGAAATGGAGCCAGGCGCCGCAGCTCTGCCGCCGCACGCTGAAAATGAAGAAACCTGTGTGTGTTTCAGTTTGCTCGGGTTCAGGAGAGGATGAAGGTGGAGGAGGAGCTGGAGCAGCTCATGTTCCTGGTGTCGGATCAGTCTCTGACGCTGCTGCCCGAGTACCACCAGAGGATCAAGGTTTGAATCCCAGCTGCTTCTGCTTTTTTCAGCAGGAAAACTCATATTGAAGAGTCTTTAGTTGGAATTCTATAATCACTGAAGAAATGAATGATATTTACAGGTCTTTACTCATAACTAAATGCTCTATTTCTCGTGATGTTGGTATAGAGCTACAAAATTACAGACCAGTTAGGCAACCTCGTGTCTTAAAAACAATGGACAAATATCACAAATAGTCAACTACTTACAGTCCTTCAGCAGTTATATATATGTATAGTACTTAAATTCTCTAAATAGGCTTTAATCTCCCCTAAAAGACAACTTCTCTAATGAATATCAGCACTTCCACTGGGTCTCTGTCTTCAAGCACAGTTTTTCCACATTTTTAAAAATATTTTTAAGATAATCAAATCTTGAACTGGAGATACTAATCCTTAGCAAAGAGGAAGAACTTCATGTTGATATACATGGAGCTAGTTTTTCGCTAATAGTTTAGTGTTTGCTTTAGGTTAATTTAGTTAGGTTAACTTTTCTCCTCTCATCCAGAAATCTTCATTAGTTTTAGTGACGGCCTGATGAAGCTTTCAATGTTTTCAAAGACTTTTAAGAGAAGAATCTGTTCTACATTTGTTTTCTGTAATAACGCCTGTTTGAGAGTTTAACACTTTATAGTCACCGATTACCTCAGCCTCATGTTTTGGGACACGTGTGTGTGTGTGTGTGTGTGTGTGTGTGTGTGTGTGTGTGTGTGTGTGTGTGTGTGTGTGTGTGTGTGTGTGTGTGTGTGTGTGTGTGTGTGTGCATGTGTGCAGAGCTGTGTGATGATGATGCATGAGATTGAGGCGTGTGGGAGGAACGATGCGTCTGAAACACCTCCGCTCTGAGAGGATGTTAAAACATAAAAATAATCTGAGGCTCAACAGGAAGCGTTTCTGACTAAACACGATCCAGACTAAACTAGTCGAGACTCCGTAACATCAACCACGTAAAGAAAAGAGGGCTGGAGATGCAGAGATATCTGAGATGAATGGTTGACTGTAAGCTGAGTGAAGACCCCCCCCCCCAGGTGCTCCAGTCCCTCCAGTACGTGGACGGCAGCGGGGCGGTGCAGCTGAAGGGCCGGGTGGCCTGTCAGATCAGCAGCCACGAGCTGCTGCTCACCGAGCTGCTGTTCGAGAACGTCCTGAGCCCGCTGGCCCCCGAGGAGAGCGCCGCCCTGCTGTCCTGCCTGGTCTTCACCCAGAACACCCAGGTGGAGCCGCACATCACCAACACGCTGCAGGAGGTGAGCGCCGACAGTCACACACTCTCTCCTTCGCTCTGTGTGTGTGTGTTTGGAGCTGCTCGGACATGAAAGTGCTTTGTGAGTGCTGAATTAGTGATGATCTGAGTCGCTCTGGCTGCGACCTTCTGCACCGCGAAGAGAAGAAACTCCACGCTGCAGTTTGTGAGACAGATTTTTCTGAACGTGGATGACAGTTACACGACCGGTCACTCCTCAGGACTAAGAGTGTGTGAGTGTGTATGAGACAGTTTTTATTATATCCTCTCACCAGTCTCTCTCTCCTCCTCCTCCTCCTCCTCCTCCTCCTCCTCCTCCTCAGGGCATTGACCGTGTGCTCTCGGTTGCGAAGCGTATTGGCGAGCTCCAGATGGATTGTGGGATCCCGCAGACAGCTGAGGAGTTTGTCGGCCAGTTCAAGTTTGGCCTGACGGAGGTGGTGTACTGCTGGGCCAGAGGCATGGTGAGGGTTACCTGTGATACTTCTGTTTTCTATTGATTTATTCATTTTGAGTAAATGACAGATCGTTGCAAAGAAGTCAAAGTCAGGAGATATCAGCATTTCTTCACTCCTGTCTTCATGCCAAATGGCGCAAATGTCAGTGAAGATCTCCTCCTGCGGGAAACCTGAGGCGGACTTCCTCAGAGAAACTGACTTGGCGTCCCGCTTCCCCGCAGCCGTTCGCCGAGATCGCCCAGCTGACGGACGTCCAGGAGGGCACGGTGGTCCGCTGCATCCAGCGGCTGGACGAGGTGCTGAAGGAGGTGCGGCAGGCCGCCCGCATCGTGGGAGACTCCGTGCTGGGGAGCAAGATGGAGAAGGCCTCGCTCGCCATCCGCAGGGACATCGTCTTCACCGCCTCGCTCTACACCCACTGAGGCGAGGTGGCGGAGGAGGAGGATGTGAGAGCGAGCCCAAGTGCCTGCAGCCAAGTGCGAAAGGTGTGAGCGCGATGGAGATGCATGGAGGAGGTGGAGACGGCGTGCATGATGAGTGCCTACAGAAACATGTTGATGTTTACATGAACAATCTCAAATGTGAAGGAGGGACTGATTTTTAACCTACAGACCAAATGTCAGACAGCAGGGACCGACATGAAACCGGGATTGTAATTTATTGTACAGTAATAAAAAAAAAAAAAAGAAAAAACGTTCTCTGTGTTGTTTGTTTGCATCCTTCAGAGCTCGTTTGACTTTCTGACCTCCTGATTTCTGCTATTTATGCAAAGCAGTTCAATTGTATTTATCAATCTAAAAAGACAGGCATAAACAGAGATGGTAATATGAGGCTAAAATAATCTAAATACTGTTCATATGAGAGAAAATTCTATTTTCTAATTCTAAATTCTAAGTGTAAGTTGAAGATGTTCATGGAGAAATCCTCTGATCAGGACTGTATTTAATGTTTCACAAAACCCAGGAATCTGACTCCGGTGTCTCTGTTCTTTAAGAACAGAATAAAAAAAGGTTAATGAAGGTGAAAATGTGGACATCTTAAGATCGTGTTGTGTAAAAGGACGTTCTGGGCCACATTCAGGAGTGAGTTTATGCCAACATATAGAAGAGAGCTCTGTAATGTGAATAGTTCCTCTCAGCAGCGTCGCTCCCTCGTTAGGATTACTGCACATGCTTCTCGTCAAGTCATTGAGCTTTAATCAGCTCTGGTAGTTCATCATATTTCATGTAGTTAGTTGTATTTAGTTTCTTCTGTCCACATCCTGCCATGCTCCTAACTAGTCATGTTTTATGTTTCTGTACGGTTTACAATCTCACCTGGCATTTCTGTGTGGAGCCTGCATGTTCTACCTGAGCGTGGATGTTTTCCAGTGACTCCGCTTTGCTCCTGCAGGTTGATTTGTGACTGTAAGTAGCCTGAAGGTCTGAGCATGAGTGTGTGTGTCTGTCTGAGTTGGGTAGAAGATGAATCAATCAATCAATCAATTTATTTTTGTCTAGCCCAGTATCACAACAACAGTTTCCTCAGAGGGCTTCAAGATGTTACATTGATTGGTAAAAATAAAAACAGTGAATAAGCATAATATTAATATGTCAAATTCACAGTAACGAGACAAAACGAAGCAACCACCGCCTTAGACCCTCACATCCGGCAAGAAAAAACTCCAAAAACCCAGTGGGAAAAGAAGAAATCTTGGGGAGAACCACAGTATGGAGGGATCCCTCTCCCAGGGACGGACAGCTTTGGCAACAGCTGGCATGAGACAATAAAAAGTAAAGCCTAGGACTATGTTGAGTTGACTATGTTGAATGGATGCATGTCTCTTGTTTCTTTTGGCTCGGTCTTTCATGTGCCTCACCCATGTGGTCATTGACTCTTTCCACCTATATCCAGCTCAGCCCTGTCTCCTGGTGTGTGTATTAACTCTGTCATGTGTCGTGGTTCATCTGTGAGGTTAAAAAGTCGTGAAAAGCCAGAACCCACCTCGTGATCATGGACTCAACACCTGAGTCTCATATTAAGACAAAGAATTTGACCTGAATTATGAAGCAAGACTAAAAGGCTGATGTCTCAGCAGGATTTGGAGACATTCAAAATGTAATGAAAGTACATGTAACAGGACAGTAGTGGCCTCCAGGTTAGAGAAGCAGACTTGGAATTTGAAGCCTGCAGGTTTGAGTTGGTCAGTGAGCGCGACCTCTGACCCCTGACTCCTATTGCTGCCTCCAGCTCTGCGGCGCCCATTACTCCTGGGCGTGTTTTTTATCTTAACATGTACATCACGGACTTAAGAGAACCATCATCATGATATAATGACCCACAGGTTTCTGTTCTGTTCTGGTCTGATGGAACTTACAGATGTTTAATAACCAATACTTTAAAAATGACCAGATATCTGCCAATATGCATCTATGATTATTCACATATAGGGAGCATCTCTAAGCAAATGAATCAGCTGACATGCATTTGGTCCTATAATCTAACTGACTGTTGTAATAACTTTAATCCTTTTAACTGTCAGAGATATGTCATTATTAGGAGAGACAGCTACATCCTGTTTATTCAAGGTCATCCACTATATCGCTTTTCAATACTGCAAAAAAACCACAAAAAAAACTTTTTATTTCCAAAAAATGCATCCTCATTTATGCATTTTACATTTTAAAATGTTTTTAAAGCAACTTGTAGTAACCAATACTGTTGCAGCTTCATATGAAAATATTTTTAAAGATATGGACTCAAACGTTTTATTGCACCATTTGGGAAGTTATTGGCTTTATTAAACCCAGAGTGTTCAATAGGATTAAGTAATTGATCATTGTGCGTCGTTTGTGGTGTGTTGTGTTGCACAAAACCAGAAAATGTCAGAAACATCACGTGAGGACAAGAATCTCGAGAGGAAGAGGAGGAGGAGGGGTGGGGGACGAGGGCAAACAGAAGAGGTGGTGAAATGTCACGCGAAGGGGAGAGATCCGTGTCACTGCTGTGATGGGATGTTCCAGCCTGGTGCCCGCGCGCTCCCCCAGTCCGGGCTGTCGCTTTAAGACAACCACAGCTTTGTGTCTCATTAATTCAATGTACGGCGACGCGTTAGTGGAGAAACCTCATTAGACCGGAGCAGCGGAGGAGACCTGCCCGCCGCCGCGCCGCAACTTCACATCCCTCATCACAGGAGAAAAACAGAAAAAGAAAAATAGGTGGGTGTCTTTTTCAGAAGATGAAGACGTCCTGAGGATGGGTTGCGCACGCTTGGAATAAAAAAAAAAAAAAAAAAAAACTCTGCACCACCGCGCGCACGAGAGCAGCGATTTTCATCACCGGCTGGAGCAGAAATAGATCCGATCAGAGAAGATCTGGAGGCATGTCGGCAGAAAAACACGGTGAGCTCCGCAGATCTCTCCTTCTTCTCCCTGCTCCTGCCTGGTCCACGGATCGTGTCCCCCCCGTCTCTCCCTCTCCCTCTCTTTTTCTCTCTCTCTCTCCTCCATCAGTCTCAATCTGCATGTTTCATTCCCAGCTGCGCCCTTGTCAACATCTTCATCTGCACCGCGCTGCTTGCGGGAGGGAAGGAGGACGCGGCGCGGCGCGGCGCTGTGCGGGGCGCGCACCGCAGGGCCGCGGTCTGTCTCCGCGGAGAGTTCAGAATCACACTTTCTTACCTCTCATTTTCTGGGACCTCAGATTCCACCATTTCCCTCAGTGGATGGAGGTATCTCTGAGAACTTTCTCTTTAATCTGAGGAACTCATCCAGCCCTCTGTTTTCCTCCATATGTGTCATTATCACCATTACGCACGGGCCTACGTGCATCTCTCCTGACTGTGCCCATGATGTGGGTGTCCTTTGCGCGTGCACGTCTTTTCTCGCGCCTGTTTGACACCTAATCCTCAACCTCTCTCCCCCACTTAAAGCTATTTCAGCTCGTTTCTCCTTGTTTCCGCGGTCTGTGTGGAGATTAAAGATGGAGCTCAAACTCTTCCCGAGCTGCAGCTGCACAGAGAAAAATAATTAGGAGATGAAAGGAGATGAGATAAAGCTGAAAATGACACCTGATTTTCATCCCTTGGAGCAGACTGTGGAGCAGGCTGTGGACCAGACTGCAGTTTGGGCTCCAGAACACAGCCGCTGTCTGCTGCTTTAATCAACTCGGCGATGGCTGAGCATCAGTGTCCACTGATGCCAGGAAAAAGAACACAGTGGAGTAATTTATGAGGACGTGACTGCAGAAACAAAAGCTCCCAAGGATGGCTCGTGCTGTGACAGTGACACATATCAGCACCTGAATGCAGACATTAGTGGTTGCTGTGTTCTACCCTTGACCACAAGCAGACGTTCTCCTTCACAGGAATCTTGCCTGATTGTCTAACAGCCTTTGCAGAACAGATAATACCATGAAGTGGGGTGCATTGGACTCAGGAGTGCAGGTCTGTGTGTGCAGCCTGAAGCTGGAGCACCAATCATTACTGTCATCGGTTACTGAGCTTTTTCCAGCAGCTGCAGGTCAAAATGTCTCCTGGTGTGCAGTCGGCGCTCTGCAGGGTCCGTTCACCAATTTCTCTGATCTGCGATCATGTGCATTAATAGCTGTGAACATTTTCAGTTATTAAGACAACACACACGCCAGTTTAGTTCAAATGAGGTACAAAATGTTTGCAAATTTTTCAGAAATTGTACGGATAATGCTTGTAATGTTTTTAATCTTCTTATTTTTAATTCTTATTTCCTGTTTTCTTTGCTTCCATTCTGCATTTTCTGCTACATTGTCTCACCGTGGCTCAGACACGCTCTATAAATAAATTGAGTTGCTTTGCCTCATATAGACTGGAAGACATGCAGACACACACAGAGCTACAGTATGGAGACACAAAGAGAGAGATACATCGATACACAGGGAGATAGATTCAGAGAGATGTAGACATATGGATACACTGATGCACAATACTCTTCGTCGTAAATCTGATTTGGTTCACGATCAAACATTCACACACACTATATATGAATGCACAAGCAAAAAAAGAGATTGAGCAGTCACCAGGATCTATCTGGAATTTCATCCTGCAGCCCAAACCTTCATAATTTTATTTTAATAAGAGAGTTTCATTTTGTACCAGTGATGACTAAATTTGAACATTTGAGCATTTCCTGAAATGTGCACACCCATACACTCAGATTAAATCCTTCTTTCCTGATTCCACAAAACAACGTGACTGCATGTCAACGGCACGTTTCACCAAATAGACAAATTAAACATCAGCAAATACGAACTCTGTGATAAATGCAGAATGAGAGCAAAGAGAAGAGGAAACATGAATTAAAACACCAAAGACAGGAGCATGAAATGAATCATTTGAAAACAATAGTAAATGAGTGAAAGATTCAGAGCAGAATTAAGTGAATAATGAAGAGAAGCAACAAACTGAATCTTCGATCTGAAAGCTTAAAAAGTGACAAACTAACATTTTCAAATTAAATAAATGAATCAACAGAACAAGGTATCAACAGAACGAAGTATTTTCTGAGCAGGATTGTTTTTTCTTTTACATTTTTGAGAGTGAATCTTAATAAAAAGATTTAATTTTAGGGTAAATGTAATTATTAGTTTATTTCAATCATACATCAATCTGATCTTGGTCTTCTAAACTTTACTTCCTGGTTGAATATCAAATGTTTGAATTTTTTGCTCCATAGCGTCACTGTCTTTATTGTGTTTGTAGACTGTGAAGAGAGGTGAGGGTTCTTCCTCTGCTTCTTAAAAACAAATGAAAGAGAGAAAAACCATGATGGCCGTGGCTGCTTCTTACACATCATGTCTGCATCTCCTGCAGGATTTTGCAGGAAGGTTTTTGTTTTATTTTTTGTGACAGAGATTTTTTTTTTTTTAATTTCTAGAAGAAGATAACTTGATTTCTGACTCAGTGTGGCTTAAAGTGAATGCAGCGCCTCCCGTTATCTGTTTTTAATCAGGATCCATTCCAGACGCCGCCTTTTTCTGCTCAGATTTTGGATGAAGTTGCGTCCTTCTTCTGCCAGGCGTCTCACCATGTCGTGACCTTTGGAAGGTGTCCCTCCGCTTGTCCTCTTCCTCCTCGTCCTCTTCGTCCTCCTCTCCTCTCCCCTCTGTCTGTTTCTGGTCCACTTCCTGCTTGTGACAGAGTTGGGGACTGTTACGTAAAGCCGGTCCCCGAGCGCAAGTCGTCATCCCTCATCACTCAGCCGCTCCGCTCGCCTCCTGCTCTCCCTCTTCTGTCCCATCAGATCCCCCCTCCCTCGCTCTCCCTCTCTTTCTCTTCCTTCTCCTCCTCCATCCATCTCCATTTTTTTGCCTTTCTTCCTCCTCATGTCCCTGTCACGGCAGATTACCTCCCCGCCGTGGGAACGCGACGCCCCATCAGTCATTTTGGGTGTTAAACAAACACAAAGGGAGCAAAAAGATGATCAGAGGCCCGGAAAGCGGGCGGACGCTTCGGGTCCAGGTTCTCCTCAGGTGAAATGTCACAGATGCTAATTAACATCGCTGTGGAGGAGTCAAAAACGCATTTTCGCTCTGCTCCGTCGGGGAGAAAATGTCCATCACTGTCATCATTAGACGGCGCAGGTTGGAAAATATCAGGCTGTGTGGAGGTTTTTGAAAAAGCACTGAGGAGCTGCTGATTGTTTCTCCTTCTGCAGTAGAGTTCTTCCTCTGATCTGTCTATTCACGATCTCTCCCTGGAGGGTTTTCTGTGTGGAGTTTGCATGTTTTCCCTGTGCGTGCATGGGTTTTTTCCCCACTTCTTTCGCTTCCAAAAACATTATTTGGTTATTTGGTGACACCAACGTGGAGGTGAACGTACGTGGATCTGTCTCCTGGTTCGCAGGTGGCGGTTATCGCTCTCAAAGTGAGGAAACTCGTTGAGGCTGAGTTTCCATGTTCTCCCTGCTCTCGTGTGGGTTTTCACCGGTCTCTCATGACTGTCTCTCCGCCCTGCTCATGTTTCCTCCTCCTCCTCTTCTCTCAGGGCTCGATGACTCCGGACGTCAGGCCATGCAGCCTCCTCCGTACCTCCCTGCCCCACAGGACCCCAACGTGCCCCAGCAGCACCCCGGCATGACCCCCGCGCCGGGCACTCAGCCCAACTACCCTCCTCCGCCGCCGCCCCCGGGCTCAGAGGGGTACCTCCAGGAAACCCAGTTCCACTGCGGCCCGCTGGGGCCCCCCGGGGCCCCGCAGGGCTACACCGTGCAGACCCAGGGCCCCGGCGGCACCATGCCTCCCCCGCCCGTGGGGTACCTCCACCCGGGATACCCGCTTCAGCTGCAGCCCTGCACCGCCTACGTGCCCGTCTACCCCATGGCTTCGGTGAGCTCTCACATGTTTTTACTGACCTGACTTCAGAACAAACTTCAATAAAACTGTAGACACAAGACAAAAATGGAAAAAGAGGGCTTTAAAGAGTCAACTCAGTTTGATTATTTGAATATATGAGATGAGGAGAAGTGTATTCCTCAAAATGAATGGATTCCTCAAAAAGAGACGCTTTACTTCAGTTCATGTTCTTCGCCATCGCTGTTCTCTTATCTCAGCCTTCCAGAGAAAAGCTTCATTGTGTAGTTGTAATTCATGTTTCATTAGTCTGCTCTCTGGAACCTGATGTGAATTCAGTGGAAATTCCCTAATGAAACGATGTCTCCGTTTCTCTGCAGTCATTAAATATCCACTGCGCAGAACTTTAAGGGCAAATCATCAGGAAAACTACAAATTGCTGTCAGTGCTTTTGATTCTGTTTAGGATTTAAATAAAAGTACTGACCTGCTTCAATAAAGCAGGATACTTGTGTAAGTATGTTTAGAATAAAACTATTCAATGAAATTCACAAATTTTTTGATGAAGTTTTTAACTATTTGGATTTGGAATCAGTTTGAAGTCAGATATTTTCTCCTCTTTACTTTCTTTAAACTGGCTCCTCAGTGTTTTTAACCTTGGTGAGGAAGATTACAGTGAAAGGGTCGGTGGAGGAATCAGGTTCAATTAATAATGACTGAATGTCAAGACTTCATGTTTTCAGTGGAATTTGTAGTGTTTTAGATCAGGTCCGTCCAAGTGTTCCTTCTTTTTCATTTTGAGGATGATTTAGTGGTGCAGTGGTCAGCACTTTCGCCTCACATGGTGAGATTATCTTGTTTGAGTCCAGACTTTGAGGGCTGTCTGTGAAGAGCAGGAAAAAAAATGACAAGATGGTTTTAATTAAGGATCAATTTGTGTTTTTAAACCATCAGTACGTATTTGTTCCCTTCACACTAATCATTTCCAATAGTTTCTTGTTTTCCTGCATATTTGCTTTACCCTGAACTCACATCAAGGAGAAGCAGCAGAAACTGACTGTGAGTCATCAGAAAAAAAAAAAATCAAAGTGCATCTGTGCATCACCGGAGCTGTAATTTCATGCGTGTAGGACCGAGGTGTGGAGGAAAAATATGATCAAGAGCGTAATCTGCATTGCAGCGCGCTCATTTCACGGGCTGGCTGCAGTCTCAGGAATCAATCAGAAGATTTTTAGACACTTTGGAGCAGACGTCTGGATCAGAGGCTCAGGTTTCAGCGTGCACGGCTCATCCACAGACACCGGCACTGGGCTTCATCTCTGAATCACTTGCAGCTGATTAAAAAGAAAGAAAACAGTTGTGGCTGCGGTTTCATTTAGAGGAGCTTCAGCAGTCACGATGCTGTCTGATGTCTCCGCTGGAGGATGGAGGCTTGTGCTGGTTACAGCCACAGGATGCGAGTGACGGCCAGGAAGTCACGTCTCAGCTCGGCAAGGTGGTCTTGGAGAAAAATTCTAACATGATAAAAACTGCCCAGTTAGCTTTGAAGGCGAATCCTCAGGGAGCCTCTGAAGTCTCGTCTGAGCTGAACGACTCCCAGATATTAAGAAAAGTCCTGTGAAACAATGCGAATGCAGTCAAAATGCAAACACAGTCCCTGAGTGTGACACCTGTAACGGAACGGGGCGTCCCGCCGCTGCGCTCGTCCTCGCTCGGCCTGTTTCCGTGTCTCCTGAGTGGGAAATGCTGCTCTCCCGTTTAAAAACGTCTCTCCTCTCTCTGCCTCTTCCCCCTCTCTCCTCAGGGGCAGCCCTACATGCCGGCTGGAGGAACTCACCCGGGGATCCCGCCCGGACAGATTCACCCCATGCAAATGCCCCCCAGCATCACCCTGATGGACCGCCGGCCGCCGCACGACTACCTGCCCATCGCCGTGCTCACCACCGTCTGCTGCTTCTGGCCCACGGGCATCATCGCCATCATCAAAGCCGTGCAGGTTAATGCTGCTGCTGCTGCTGTGTCGTGTCTGTTTTATCTCTTTTATCACTCTGGGTTTTCCTTTTTCCCCTGCTGGTTTCATTTAGAGATGAGGTTAGTCCTACCTCAGCTGGTTCAACATGATTATACGCTCTTTGTTACTGTTACATTTGATTTAGTTTATAAATTACATAAAGAGCAATAACATGAAGGGAAAAGAGGACGAGAGGATTGAGTCAAAGCTTTGGTCTTCATTTTAGTTTTTCTTCAACACCAGTCCTGCACCATGATGATAATCGTCAATGAAGTCAAATATGGTTCCAGTTTTTTAGTTGAACTTCAAAAAGAAACTTTTTTTCCCTGCACATAAATCTAATTCAAGGCTTAGTTTTCCCTTGGTTCATTTCATTTCTGAGGCCGCTGATGGTGCACACAGATGACGTGCAGGAGAGCGTTGTTATAATGCTTCATGTTAAAGTATGGCAGTGAGTCAGTGGAAAGAATCAAGCTGCATCAAACTTAAACCAAAGTTCATAAACTCTACGTCAAACAGCGTCAGCTAATGCATTTATAAACCTGTCAAAGTCACAGTTTGTAGAATCTTGTAGAATCATGTTCAGTGTCTGTGCTCGTGAGCATTTTCTCCTTTTTCCCTGATTTTTTGGACTCCACCTTCATAAAAATTCCATTTCACTTCTGCTTTTGAGCCTTTGCGGGCGCACCATAACAGGAGAGATAGTCTTATACATATCAGGCATCTGAAAAGTTTTCATTAATTCTCTTTGTAGTGCTGCGGGTGTTTTCCCTTTATCGTTTCATTGTTTTCTTTTTGACGGGCTGTCAGTGGAAAAGCCTCGGTGGGGAGATTCGTGCCTGTGAACGCACACGCGGGCCGCCCTGCTCCGTGTGGCTGTTAGGAAAGATCGTTCATCCCTGATGACTTATGTCAAAACAGGATGTGACAGATCTGTTTTCATGCCAGTGTGGACTAATAAACATCACAACTGTCTGAATTTACCCGCTGTTTGTCGCTGGCATGCAGTGAAAAAAACAGCCTTTAAGAAGTTGCTGCTGTTGTTGTGATGCAGCGTCATGGCAGACCGGACTTCCGTTTAATTGATGTCTCGGTTCACTGCGTTGAATTGCTGAGTAACATGTAGGTTATCTGAGGTGTGTGTGTGTGTGTGTGTGTGTAGCATGTAGAGGTTGGGTCTGGTGGCTCGCATGATGCCCGTTGTTTATCTGCGTGGAGGCAGACTGCGCTGACCACCACCACTCCACAGACCGCGTTACGTAACGGCACCATTGTCAGTGCAACGGGACAGAATGGATTTTCCCCCCCGGGCCTGCTCAGCTGGCTGTGAGCTGAACTGAGCTGACAGTGCCTGGACCCACCGGTCCGAGCTGTGTGCGTTGTTAAAGTGTGTTAATGCCGTGCGGAGTGGCCTCTTTCTGCACATTCAGCCCGCGCTGCAGTGAAATCGATCCATTCATGGCGTTTCTCTGCTGCTCCCACTCGCCCATCTTCCCCTTACATAACATATATTGTAATTTCTCTCTCTCTCTCTCTCTCTCTCTCTCTCTCTGTCTCTCCCACACCAACCCCTTCCGTCCTGCTCCTCTTAGGTGCGCACGGCGATAGCCAGAGGCGACATGGTGACGGCGGAGATAGCTTCCCGCGAGGCGCGCAACTTCTCCTTCATCAGCCTGGCGGTGGGCATCGCCTCCATCGTGCTGTGCACCATCCTCACCGTGGTCGTCATCATCGCCTCGCAGCACCACGACGACGACTGGGAGCCCTAACTCCGCCACTCGCCTCCCGACGGGACGCCCGGCAAATATTAGCTACTGCAAAACCACTCTGGAGGAAACAGGAAGCGCTGAAAATGCACCCAAATGGTTTTCTTGCTTGCTCTATTCGTCATCTATTCTACACACACACACACACACACACACATGAACACACTGATCTGACCCGACCTGTTTCCATCAAACACAACCCAACAAAAAAACAATCACAGCTGACGATCAAAAGCGAAACGCAGGCAGCTGTGAAACAAGAGGCCAGTGTTGCTGTTTGCGTTTAGTACTCACACTCAGATCCGAGCTGCAGGAGGGAAACAAAGCTCCTCGCATTAACAATTCACTCCGCTCTTATTAATTCATTCGGCCTTCGCTGATGTAGTTAGACGAGAGGGTAGGTCAGAACATCCCAGCATCCCCGGAGGACCCCTGAAATTTCAGACGACGCAATCAAAAAGTGCTTATTTAGCTTAGTGAAAATGCACCTTTTAGTCTTTGGGGTGTGAACATCCACACGTTTTCTCCTCGTTCCAACAGCGCCGACCCGCAGAGCTGCGTCTCTGCTGCTTAGGAAACTGATTTCGGGTGATGGCGACACATTTCCGACTCACCAAATGGAAGCTGGACTGTCAAACATAACCAAACAGAGTATTTATTCACACCTGTGGGGACACTGTATCCGGATACAGAACGTATGAATTTCATGTGTTAATTTATTTGCAGTGTGTTATTTATTACTTTGATCAGTATCTACCCAGACATTGCTATAATTTCCAGGATATCACTAGTTTACTGCCACTGTCTGACACTTTGAACTGGCCTGAATTTGATATCTTATGAAGACGATATTGCACTTTGTAGTAACCAGATGATACAGCTGCCTACAGTCACAGTTCTTTTAGTGCATGATGAATATGAATCCAAGCTGATGGGCTTTTAGTGGGAAACGTAGCTTTGTCTCCCAGCTGTCTGTGGGAATATTTCCTGAAATCTCTCTCAGTCTGTGCTGCAGTATTTTCTTAAAGTGTGAACCAAGCTACTGTCAAAACATGAAAACGAGACAAGTTAGATGATAAATATTTCAATATTAGGTTTGCGAATACTGTTTCTAGAGACGTATTAGCCTTTTATTGTGTTGCACATCCTTCAGACGCTGTTTATGAAACTTTAGTGCGACCGTAGACGTATGAGGCAGCAGAACCCTGCATGTCATCCTCCGTTTGTTTCCACGTGTCCTAAATATTAAGCCTGGATGTGCGGCGGCGGAGGCGGTGGTGTGGTTTCCATAACGTAGCGTAGCTCTGTTGTTTATAGGAGATGACCAGGCTGTGAGGCTGCAGCTTGATCCTGAGCTTTCGGGAGTTATGAAGTGAATGTTTCCAATAGGAGGAAGAGAGAGAAAATATTAAGAATAAATAATAATAATGGTGATAATGTCTTAACTGTTTTGTAGCACTTTCAGCTCCACGCCCTCTGGTTAATCCCCTCCATTTCGTCTTTCTCCGATCCACGGTGGATGAGTTATTGGACCTATTAACATATCTCTTCTGCTCCTTCTATTCTCTTCTGGTCCCTACAGTCTCAATATTTTTCAAAGACTATAAAGAGAGGTTACAATCGATGGAAATTATATGTTTGTTGACAATGAGCACAAATAGAGATCATAGGTTTATACAAAATATATAGTTATTATTATATATGCATAATATTTAAGACACTGACGCACATTTGAGCCCATATTTATCAAACCCAGGAAAAGTTTTACCCTCAGTTTTAAAACCTCTATCAGCAATTTTCACTTTATACCATAAATACTGTGCATCCATTTAGAAAATGAGGATGAGAAAGACACTAATTATTTGGCTGAAAAACATCTGCATGCACAAATTTATCGATACTGAACGTACCAAGAAGCCTGTTCGAAGACACGTTTAGTGATTGTTTGATGTACTTTTTTTTCCATCAACCAACATTCTCTCCAAAAGTGATGCTGCAGTTCACTTATCAGCACTTTGTCACTGTCATTATAAACTTTGGTCTTTCATTTATTGAACATGTTTCTGGTTGTTAGTGAGGTGCTAATAGGTGGATTTATTATTATTATTATTATTGTTATTATGTGAAGAAACTCTGCTCAGCCAAACTAATAATTTACACACAGACACTAAGGAAATTTGTGTTTGGTGGGTTATTTCTTTGTTGCAAAAATGTTTCTTGGCCATGAATTTCATATGGTTAGAAAGCTGGTTTACTTTCCTTTGAAAATGTTGCCGTGTTTGTCAGGGACATGCATTTGTAGGATGAGCAGCAGGGATAATGTGGATTGCTCCAAGCAAGAAAATAAAAAAGCCAAATATTCTCCACTAATGCCAAACAACACAGAAATCATCCACCAAACCCTCAGCTCCTGACGTTTAGCCGGCGGTGTCAGTCCGGTATTTATCGATCAGATATCTTTTTTAATCTACCTCTTTACATGAAAGCTCGATATAACAACAATTCAATCCCCGACACCTTCAAGCTGCTCGGCTCGCCTGGGGAACTTTCCCTGTGTGATAAATAAAGGGCCCAGATGTGACGCGGACACAGTGGAGCTCGGTGTTGACGGTGTAAATGAAGCACAGAAGGCTCTGGCAGTGCGTCTGCTGTATAGAGTGACTCCCAGCATATCTATAGTTTCTCTGGCTAGGCTGCGTCTCCCCGTGTGCTCGTTCTGACCGGACCGCAGCTGACTCCTGCCTCTTCGGTTTTCTTTCCACTCTTCCTTTCCTTCGGCGTGTTTCTCAGCTTGTAAATGCGACGGGTTGCTTGTTCCAAGAGCCGAGCGATTTTCCTGTGTACGTGTGGTTCTTCTTGGGGTTTATTATGCTATAATTATATTCATGGCTGTGTTGCGCGCACACACACACACACACACACACTGGTTGTTTCTGACTTCAGTTGTTTGAGTAATGAATAAAGGAATCGTTTTGGGGATGTGAACAGCACATGGGTGAAGGCGGCGCCTCCTTCTTCTGGTCTGTGTTTTTTTGTTTCACCTCTCCATCCTCCCAGTCTCTGTGGCATCTCCTCTCTCCCTCATCACTGAGGCTATTTATAGTTGCCCTGGTTTTCTCCCTCTTCGTCTCTTTTTCCTCTCCCCATCAGAACACGAGCTACAGCATCGCTCGCTATCTTGTGTTCGATCAGAGGAGGATTTGCAGATCGTTTGTTTCACTGCTGCAGATTTATCTCATTATGCAAACATACGGACTCGCATCCTATTTATGTCTTCCTTCAAATATTTTGACAGGAGGGGATTTTTTTTTTTTTTCTCGGTGTGCGCGCATTGATGAAGATGATGCATCCTGATAACTTCCATGAACCATTGACATTTTTTTCTTCCGTCAGCCCATCGTCATGGTGACAATGACGACTGTTAGAAGATGGATTTCCAGATTAGTGAACACATAAGAATGGCCGGCGTCCCGTAGGTTCTCATCAAATCTTGTCTCTACCAAACTTCACGCTGTAGCTAGATTTATTCACATTTGTGGTCAATAAGTCACATTTTTCTGTTTTTAAAACGTAGAACAGAAACAATCAAACCTTTCAGATGCACGATGACAAAGCTGCTTGCTAATGTTAAATGAATCATTTTGTCTCATTAAGATTCAGTGATTTAAAGGCAACGTGGCCATTATTCAAATTTGTGACAGGGCTAACAAAAGCACTCACATTATTTCAACTGGATACTGGAGAAATTAATGGTAAAATTATATCAAGTCAACATCCAAGGAAAGAGAAACATTACAAGTTATGAAAGTACAAAAATAAAAAAAAATTGGTTAAATATAAATCATCTCAAGCTCTCAGTTAAAACATAAATACTGTTAATGTGTTTGTCATTGTCTCTATATCAGGGAATGGATTCAGGGAATTCAACCTGTATTACAGTTATAAGTGAGAAACTAGATTATTTTTTAATTCAAGAAGCAGGAAATAACCTAAAGAGCTAATCATAATGAAAATCTATGATATTTACTTTAAAAATGTCTGTTGTAACAGGAAGTATTGATATATTTTTTAAAATCTTTTCACTATCTGGGAAACAGCAAAATTTAAAAACATTTATTAGGGAGCTAAAAGCCATTTTAAAGCAGATGAAACTGATATCCAGCCTCTCATATTGTTCCTGACACTCTGCATTTAATAACATGCTTAATATTGGCTAATTTAATAAAGCGTGAGCAGAGGGGAGGTTGCAGGAGGAAGGTGGGAGTGCAGCCAGCCTGTGTGTACAGATCACAGATGGTCATTTAGCCTCCTGAAGCGACCCAGCGTCTCAGAGATCGTTTAACCGGGCCTCACGCTGCACGCCTCTCTCCTCCGTCACGCAGGCCCCCGGATCCCCCCGGGTCGGCCGCCTCGCTGTGTGTGTTTGTGTCGCCCCGCTGCTCCGTCGCTACAGCCTGTCATCTCCGCCGCGGCCTCAGGACCGATGTGTGAGGGCTGCTGATAACTCAGGATGCTGCCAGGAAAACACCTGTGAGCGCACACAAAGCCTGCTGGTGTGAAAACAAAAGAGCCTCAAGCAGGAGGCTGGAGGTGGGGATTCATACGTCAGAGAAAATTCACTTTCTTCACGCACGGTGCGTCTGCAACAAATCACCTATCAACCCTCTAAGATGAACTTTAAATACATTAATGCTTATTTTATCTTATCATATCTTATCAAATCTTGATGTCTGTTAAACTGGTTGAAAATATTCAGAAACCACAGTTAAATGTTCGACAACACCTTGAGTTTAATAGAAAAATCTGTCGTGTACAGTGAAGTCTAGGCTTAAAAAAAAATGGGAATTTTTCAAGTGAAAACCATTTTTCCTCAAGTAAACAAGCAAAAGAACAGCATGGGAGTGGAATATACAGCATATCAGATCACCACAATCTGTGTTTATTTACAATGTGGGAATAATTTAGACATGAGGAAGCAGAGACTGTGTTTGTGGCGGTTGTGTGTACAGGAGTATAAATATTGTTCGACAGCAGCTGGACCTGTGTCGTCAGTTTGGCAACGTGCAAATGAGCAAACACGCAGGTGGTGCAAACGCTCGGCGAGGTCGAGGAGCAGCAGTCCAATGGCCGAAGACACAAAAATCCAGAGTTTTAGCCTCGAATCAAGGACTCTGTTGAGTCTGAGGACCCACAGAGAGCCGTGAAGTCCCAGCGGCCCTCACTTCCTGGTCTGCAGCTGAGTCACTGGAGGATCTTCTTCTTGAGGTACTGGCAGAGGCAGAGCGGCGCGGTGGAGCAGTGGTTCCCCTGGAGGGGCAGATGGTGGTGTGACTGTCCGGGCAGCCTCTCCGACACCAGCAGCTTCACGTACGCTGCGCTGTAGGTCATCAGAAGCTGGAACGCTCTTTCCTGAAGAGACGGGACAGCCAGACACACAGTCACACACGTGAACCCCATTTTCATTAAAACAATACATGTAAAGCTGTTTAAAAAAAAAAAATTAAACAGTATTTCACCAGCATTGATTTGTAAACCTCTTGTATATTCAAAAGTTTGTTTATTTTGAGTATAGCAATGCTTTTTCTTTAATAAAGTCACTTTTTTTCTTATTCCCTAACCTGCAATTTGAGCACATTTATGAAAAGAGAAGTTTGAATTAAGTAAACAAGTCTAAATTACACAAGAAACGTCAAAAGCTTCAACAATGAGTGTGTATTTTCTGGATTGCAACAGGCTGAGATGAGTGACAGTTGTTCTATATTTGTCTTTTGGAAAGTTAAGAGAGCTAAACTGCTCCATCTATGAGTTTTTGAGTAAATCACATTTATAGGTATTAAATAATGTGAGAAAACAAACTAAATGACACGGGAAACGACATATTTTCAGGTATTCATCAATGTGACAGAATAAAATGTTTCATTAACTAATTGTAGCCTCATGCCACCACCAAAGAAAAAAATAAAACAGCAGTAAATTTACATTCTTTAATGGTTAATGGAAAGTAAACATTAGCTTTTACACACAAAAGCAGGGGAAAAAAAATCCAAATCTACCCAAAATAATCTTTTAATTCTGTATAAACAGAACCAAACGATGGAAGATTAGCACTTGGAGAGGCTTGTGGAATAAAACAACAGCAGCACTAACAGGATCCACGCAGTAATGCAGGAATAGCAATATGCTGTTAATGAGTTTGTATGCTTGAGTGGCTGTGTATATCTGAGTGTGTGTGTGTGTCTGTGTAATGTGAAGTCCTGAGAGCACCAGAAGTGATTAAACTCTTACAACAGCACATCCTGCGCATGAGTCACGGCACTAAAACGGGATGTGGATGACTGGCTGACAAAACACTGGCTGTGTTTGAAGTTAATGGTGTCTCTAAATGGCCTGGAGGTGTGAATGGGAGTGTGTGTGCCGTTTAACCTGTGACGCACTAATGGACCTGTCCAGGTTCTGTCTTTGCCGTCGCACACAGTCAGCTGGGATCAGCCCCCCTGCAACCCTGAGCTGAATAAAGAATTATTTAAATGCGGTACATTTTATGAATGTCATCTCAAGAGTCCTCCAGCTCTCATCTCCTTTTTTTCTACTGCTCAATGCTCTATTTGTACGTTAAAATAGAGCGAATACTTTTGTAGAGGTGCTTTTTTACCTTTGTATTGGGATGAGGATACACACAGATGTGTAAATTAAAGAGAACAAGGCTGCTGTGTCTCACCTGAGCAGGTAAAGTCACATCAGGGACGAGGCTGTAGCTGGTGGTGACTTCGGAGTTCCCCCGCTGGCTGGACGTGGTACTGCAGCCTGCGTCCTGGTTTCTCAGCAGGGGTCTCTGTTCCTCCTCGCCGCCCTCCTCCTGCTCCTCCTGCTCCTCCTGCTGCTCCTGCGGCTCCTCCTGTCCACCGACCTCACTCACCAGGACCAGGTGTGACATTTTCTTCTTCATTTTTTTCTGGTGAAAGCAAGAAGACGCTCATTTCAAACTTGCCCACGCTGCGATAACCGAAGCAGTGGTGTGGGAGGCCAGACATGAGGGCGGGAGAAAAATCAGTGATGCAGCAGGATAACAAGCAGCGCGACAGATGTACCGGACGCTCTCACCTGGATGTCGGACGAGGTGAAGCTCTGCTCCTCTAAAGTTTCAGTCAGCGCCCTCAAACACTGCGACATGTCCCAATAAACAAAGTACAACTGCACAAACACACACACAGAGGGAGAGAGGAACACTCGAGTGTGAGTGGCTTGGATGTTATCACATTTCCTCCAACATATTTTTTTTGCCTCAACACTTTCCTTTTTATTCTGCTCAGTCCTTTGTGATTGAATGGATTTGATTTCCATGATTTCCTTCACTGCTCGGCTCTTTTGTTAAGCTCTTTTGTGAAATTCTTATCTTTCTCTTTTCAGTCCAGCCATGTGGGTTTATTTTTAGTTGAGGAGTCCGTAACACAGAACAGAAAATCAGAATGTATGGCAAAAGATTTTTGGAGGCCAACCTTCATGCTTCCAGTGCAGTTCTGCACCCAGTCGGCCACTCCCACCAGCAGCTTGTGTTTCGCCATCCTCTCGTTCACCTGGACTAACCGCACATCTAAATTCAGGTTGATCTGACACGGAAAGAGTTTGAGAGTCCAATCAGGTCACGTCGGAAACTCTACCCATACTTAAATGTGCCACATGCAATATATTAAGCTTCAAGTTGACATATTCAGGTTTTCTACCAATAAATAGATTTGTTCTGAAATGTTTTGACATTTTTATCCTTCAAGACTCCTCTAATCAGGACTTCAGGGAGTGGAAAGAACCAGTAACTCAAAAAATGAGTAACACTAAGATGAAATCATGTCCACCTAATAAAAATATTTAAAAAGCAACTGTTAATCAAAATAGAAAGAGCGAAAGACATTGTCTTAAGGAAATTATTCTCTTCACTTTAACAGCCTGACTTCAGCCTGACTGCCTCACCTCCTTGTTGCTGCGGTGGAGGATGAAGATGATGGCGGAGGTGAGGAAGATGGAGACGAGGCTGACGGACAGACAGAGGACCCAGTAGTCACTGACGGCGATGTAGAGGTGGAGGGTGGAGAAGACGGCGCACCACACCACCATATACAGCACCTGATGGAGAACCAGACACCGGGTTTCTTCATCTCAATGTAAAATACAGAGCAGCATGAGCACGAGTAGCAAAACGCAACATAACTGTCAGGAAATTATCATACTGTGCAGAAAAATGACTGTAAGGCTTATTGGCATTTTACAACACAACTTTTACAAGAAAAGTGTGATTTCTTTACTTTTTCGATTGTGGGAGAAGAAACGCGCAACAATAAATCAAACCAGCAGGAACAACCAGCTGGAGCTGAAACAATCTAGCCCTTTGTTGGTTAGTAGATTGGAAGGAAAATTAACTGAAAACTTTGTTAGTTGATCATAATTTCAATAAAACTTCGTGCACAGTCAAACAAGATTCAATTCCTGTGTGATTGATAAGATTTTCATTATGCGTCTGTCATGTATCAACGTAAAGCCAATGTTCCAGAGGATCTGCAGCTGAACTTTGCAAAGTCGAGGTGCTGTTATTAAGCACACACAAACATAAATAAAAGTATATATTAGAGTCAGCAGTAGACAATAAAAGCATCATGTTTTTACAGTGTGAAGCTCTTTGCATGAGAAGTGCTTAAAAAAAATTTCATCAAATGTCGACTTAAATTAGGATAGTTCAAAGTTATTTTTTTCTCAAATGCTCATCTCATCTGTGTGAAAAACACTGAGAACCAGATCTACCTGAAGCACACCACAAACAATCACATGTAAACAGGCTCTAAAGCACACATCTGAAAACTCCTCTTCACATGTGGAGCCAGTGACTCTCGGTGTTGTTCTTAGGAAATCAACCACAAATGTATGAAAACTGGAAGTGGCACCAACATGTGGTTTAACGCAGGATTTTAGTGAATAAGAATATTAGTTTATTAAGAAACTAATATTCAAGCTTCTCAGAGGAATATCTCTCAAAAAAAGATAATATAAAGGAAGATTAATTGAATGCAGAATGTGCTACTCCTCCCCAGAGGTCCAGAGTGTTCTGAGAGCTCAGAAAGGTGAGTGAGACGAATCAGGAAACTGCTGAACGAAGTGAAACTAAAATGAAATGCAGTGAATCTGCACACAGGGCAAACGCACCGGAGCCATGATGAAGTGAAAGATGGCCGAGTTGAAAACCATGTATCTCCTGACGGCCGGGACCTCCAGAGCCGCCCTCAGGGGAGCCTCCATGTCCGCCACGGGAATCTAACGTGCACAGACAGCACAGGGGCATCAGCAGTCTGGGAACACGGACTGAAACGCAGCTCGGCGGTTCAGAATGCGGCGGTACCAACCTGAAAGCCGTCTCGCTCCAGTACGGTGCGGCACAGAGACAGATCGAAGGTCGGGTTGAACATGGACCGACTCGGCATGGCCAGAACGCACTGACCTGAGGGGTCAGAGAGACGGCAGTCAGTGACGAGGCTACTGCTGCAAACGTGAGGAAAAGGAGCCAGGAACGTACGGTGAAGACAGGAAATAAAAACAAAAATGAGCTGGTCTGGATGTCAGTGAAGCGAGATTGTAACTGGAGGTTTTGTGCTTCAGACTCCACCGCTGAGAGGTCAACGGCGAGGGGTCACAGTTAAAGGGTCACTACTGAGAGGACACCACTGAGGGGTCCTCAGCTGCTCAAGCTGAGGATGTATGGGTTAAAACTTGTGCTATATCTTAAAAACAGCCAAAGCATTAAACTGAACTGATAAAATGATAAAATGGACAAATCCTTAGAGAACTTAGCGTCAATATACATTAAGGTCAATAATCATGAATATCTAAGATAGTGAAAAAAGCTTCTTTTTTTTTAACCACTCAACTGGAAAAGATACAGCTGAAAGAGTTTCAGGAGAGCAAATGAACCCTCATGAAATGATGCTGCTTGAACCGATGACACTCGGTCAACACATTTCTTTCCTCACTCGCGGGGCTACTGAGTTTTAACAACACTCCATCAAAGGGGTTATTAAATAATATCAAATCAAGCTCTTCTTTTCCACCTTTATTGAATTCAGGCTTGAAGGTAAACACTGACTGTCACGTACACTCATACAGACAGTAAAATAATCAATGATCCTGATCAGACTTCATGGATTTCACCACATCTTCCTCTTTGTGGTGAAAAGGTGAAAAAAAACAAAAAAAACAAAACACTATTCACTACTACTGGAGGGTCTCTTGACCCAGGGGAGTTTCCAGAGATTTCTAGAGTCTCGTTTAGGCTCTCGTTCATGGTTTATTGTTCTTGTTGATGTTTTAATGCTTCAGAGGTTCATGTTTTGGACTTCATCTCCTCCTGTCGGCTTTGTGGAATGCAAAAGCTTTTATCTGGTTACCATTCAACCAGCTGGCTGTGTTGCTGCTGCTGCTGTCCGGCTCAGCTTTAGTCTGTCTGCTCTGAACATCCACCCCAGTGTCCTCCTCCGTCGGGTGGTGAGCTTCGGGGTCGTCCTCCATCGTCTCAGTGGTCGTCACGTCCTACGGCTGGAGAACAGCACAGAATCAACACCGCCGCTCTGACGACAGTGAAACGCTCGCTCGCTTACAACATTTCACACGTTTCCCCTCCGTCATGTGACAGCAGAGTCTTCCTTTATTTTGCAGTTGCACTAGGAAAGGCCGATTCACAGAACTGAAAGTGTGGGATGAGGAGTCCGACACGCAATGTGACAGGAAAATTACACATCTGCTTATTCACTGGTGAAACTGTTGGGTAAGAAGAACAACTACCTCCGACTCACTTCTGCTAAATTAACACGTAAGTAAGAAAGACACAACAGCAGTAAAAATCATTTAAGGCATGTGAAACAGCTTCAAAATGGATATTAAAAAAATAATAACGAAGCTGGAACCTCACCAAATAAACAATATTTCAGCATTTATTAAACTTATTTCCTGGATTTTAATTGAATTTGCTGGGTGCTGTTATAATAAATAAATGATAAACCTCCATCTGAAATGTACAAATATGCATTTTAAACAGGCAGTGAATGTATAAAGGGTTAAAATATTCAGTCAAAAGTCATGAACTGTGGAAGTGGTCAACAACTAACAAAACTTGCTGAAACACCAGTGATCTGGGGTGATAAGGTAAAAAAGGAACTGATGAAAAAAAAGCAAAAAGTCAGCAATAAATTAAAGCTTGAGTTCTCAAACTAACACTAACTAGACTGCCAATTTATTTGAAAATACTCCAACTAATGACTTAAAAATCACAATCTATTGGATTCAGCCCTTAACCAAATCTTAGTGTTGGATGAATTCAGCTTGAGAAAACTAAAAATCACAAGTGATTAAAGTGGTATAAATTATTTAAGGTGATTATTAAACAATCTAAAAGCTAATGGCTCCAGATAAATTTGTGCTGATGTGTTTAATAGCTGCTACATCAGTGGAAGCAACACTGTACATAAAAAAAGCTCTGACTCTATATATTTAATACATAAAATACTGGACTCTTTAACTAGTTGTAGATTAAAAAACAAACTGTTACAGTTATCTAACTGTACAGAATTAAAGATTAAAAGTTGAAGGAACTACAAATATGAGCTCTACTAATGGATAAATTACTGAAAATTAGAGGATCGACTATCCAACGCAATGAGATGATATGATGAACAGTGTTTCTCTTCACAAGAGCACTTTGATCGTGAGCTTTCCTGACCCGGCTGTGGGACTTTAATCAGACAGAAAAAAGGTCGTGAAGCTCAGGGAGCCGTCACGCTCCACAAAGCAGAAGCACTCATGCCAAATGTCCCTCAGACTGCCGGCCACAGTCCTTATCTCTGACAGCCATTCACTGGTGACTTGAAATGTGAGAAAACACGCAGGAAACCAGATTACTTCTGCTCCCAGGGTCTCTGCAGTGTCTGAGCACAAAGGGCAGGACAAATGGGCCGTAATCTCTTAATGGGGAGATTAAGTTTTGAGGAATCGACTTAAGGGAATTTACATTTTGATGAGTTGTATCTGTATTTCTTTGACTATAACCCGTTCTGAAGTACATGCCTTATCGAGGCAGTGTGGGTGTCTGCTGACAGAGGATAAGGACCGTGTTAAGCGGTGACACTGTACCTTAAAAGCAACCCTCTTCAGCACACCTACGATCCCTTCAGCATTTTGCCAGATCCGGTATAAATTACTCAAACAGCTCTCTTCAGGCCTGTTTCTCATGCAGGCTGCTTCTGACGGAGGCACATTTCAACACTGACGTGTGAAAACTCCGCTTCGTGGTCCTCCTTTGACTAACCTCTGTCTCTCTTTACACCTCGGCCTCCTTCCTGAGTTATTTCCTTTATTTCTCACTGCCTTGCTTGTTAATAATGCGTGCAGTAGAGAAATTGACCACTGAGTGGAGGAGAGAAACTTACAGGACTGTATAACTGTGGTTTTTTTTGTCAGTTTCACTCCTGCACAGAGGAACTTATCAGTAAAAGCACAGCTCAACGTGTTATCTGAACACTGCATCTCTACATATCCGCTGGTGCACTGTGCTGACATTAATTTTGAACATAAATAAGACCTTTAGATGCTTCTTTTCCTCCATAAAATGATATTTCTACACTGTAAGATATAAAAAGCTGAGAGAGCCACCTTCTTGTTATGGAAATATGTGTAAATATTCAGAAAAAATAAGGTATAAAGCACTATTTTCTGAATAAAACTTCATTAATATGTTATGTTTATCTTTGTGGTGATTCTACATGTGACAGTCACTGAACTCTCGGCAACTAAACACACATCAGTGACGGGAAATAGTTTTTAGATGACTAACAAACATCCTACCTACGCATCAGATGAAAGTCCATCATATCGCCCAGATGTGTCACCGCTGGATTTCCTCCTCGCTCTTTTTTGTGGCCTTTGTTCCTTCGCTCCGTTTGTACTTCCATCAGGAGCAGGCGCTGATGACTTTCAGAATTCACATTTTGAAGTGAAGTTGCCTCTGAGCCTCACCGCTTCCCCCTTCTCTCTCTCTCTCTCTCTCTCTCTCTCTCTCTCTCTCTCTCTCTCTCCCTCTCTCTCGCTCTCTCTCATAGCTTGTGACTCAGATCAGGTCGGCCCCATGACTACAGGAATGTGGTTTGTGGTTCTCAGACAGCACAGCATAAGAAACATGGCCAGACGCTTGAGTTCACACATGTTTTAAGCACAGAGACACAACGCTGTGCACAGCTTTAATGCATGAGGAACAAAAGGCTGCAAAAAAAAAAAAGATATTATAAAATAACTCGTCAACCAAGGGGCAAAAAGCAGGTAACACAGCACAGAAGATGTTGTAAAGATGATACACAATAGCAGTCAGAACAGTGTTGAACTCAAAGTGGCCATAAGTGATGTGTAATAATTTGTGTTTATAATTAATAGGATGCAAAGTAACTGAACAGAAGAGAAATCTGTTTTTAGTGTGGCTTCCCTCTGAACCGAAAGTAGCATTGATTCCTCAATCTTGCAGACGCTTCTGTGAAGAACCTCTGAAGAAAGACTGTTTCAAAAGACTCATTTGAGAGCATGTAAATCCAAACAGACTCCATGATGCTGAGATCAGCACTGCGTAATGACAGTACGTGCAAATTCATCTTTACATCCAATCACAGAACTTCTATGAGTGGACTTATTAGACTCTGCTGTGAAGGGATTCAAAAATGAGAGTGAACAAAAGAAGAAGAAAAAAACTACTGAGACTTCACAAAATAAAAAAAAAACAACAACCATCAAACCAACACATTAAACAGATATAAAATTACCAACCTTTTTTTCCATTATGATTGTTCCTATTTGGATGGTGGAATCAACAAATAATATAGTGTTTATGAGATTTTAGTTCTGTATTCTTCTTTGAATTAACACAGGTAAATTAATACCAGGGTCAATATGACTTCAGGATACACAGGAGTCTGACTGTTTTTTGGGGAAGGGGAGGAAGGGGACTGCAGTGCGTCTGTAAACTGTTACACTTCAAGTGATGAAGTCCAGGGACCCTGCTAACCCTCATTCCAGGGTCCATGCAAACATGTTTGCTTTGTGAACAGTAAAGTACACTGCAGCATTACTACAATCAAAACAAACCTCGAGAATAACGGTAGAACGCGAGGAAAAGCCTTTGAATAGATGACACATTTCTTCTTTAGTTTCATCTTATTTTAGTAATGGAACAGCATGCAGGAATGGTGTGAATCCATTAGCATAAAACAGAACAGATACCACCCAGGAGGGAATAATGATAATTAGGCGAGACAACCACTTGTGTAGCTTTTTAGAAAGAAACGAGAATAAAAGCAAAATTCTTACTTTAATTGTGTTTTATCTTCTGTTTTGGTCGTCGTTGCTGACATTAGCGTCCAGGTCTTTCCTAATCTTTTACTCCTGCACGGACCTGCGTGGACCATGACGCTGGCGTTTGAGGTATGCTGCCCCGGTGTGGATAAAAGTAGGAACTACATTTCATTTGATCACATTTTACCAAGAGTACCTGCGCTTTAAGTGAGGATGCACCCCCCCCTCTGGACTAATGGTGCGTGAATAAATGTGAAACAATTAAGAGCTAAACTGACATTATTCACATTACAGATCCATTAGCTTTTATGATCTAGAAAATTATTCATTGGACTAAATAGAGAGTTGTACTATATGACAAGATCGATTGATTGTTTGCAGTTGTGTGTATATTTTTTAATAAGTTTTGTGTATATGTAAGCATAGTTTATCCTTTTGTGGAATCTAGTTATGTCAATTTAACAGAAAAAATTAACTAATAAAGGCACCTTGTTCTATAAGTGAGAAAAACACAAACTGTTTTTTATTATTTGTTGATTTAAACAAATGTCTACAAGTCAAACAGATTTTATATTAGACATTTGATATTATAATCATTTTATAATGTAAAAAGTAGGCCCACCAGATGGAAATTAATATAATAGCATATGATGTTGAAAACTTAAAATTACCTTCCATAAGCCACAAACCCTCTGAGAGAACAAACAGACATAAAGATATAAACAACAATACTGAAAAAAATACATTGAATATTATGGCATTAATAAAAGTTAAAAAGTAATAAAAAGTTCAAATAAAACTGGAAGCAGCAAATACAGTCAAAGGAGTGTATATGAATTAAGAAATAATGGAGTGACTGGTATCTACAGTTCAATTAAAAGAAGAAGAAAAGGGAGAAAAAATTAGACATGTACGAGACATATGGTCCTTCTAAAAATGAAAGAAATTTACATTATTGTGTTTTTTTTTATGAAAAAATATGCATATAATGCATCCATGCTGTTCTGATCTGATACTTACACTGCTTTTGTTATCTTGGAAATGTATTCGTAGTATATTGTAGAACAGTTGTTAGTTTGTTAAACTGACATAATCACATTCCACACAACGGGTCATGGAATTTTCTTCTGTACTGACTGGCAGAACAGATTTATCACCAAAATTCAAAGTTTCCTTTTTGACTGGTGGGCCTCAACACTCCCAAGCTTCTGATTGGCTCATGCTTACATGCTGTCATCAGATTAAAGGTCTACCTTGAAATGATTTACATCTTTCTGAATGCTGCCTCTACTTAATCCTGTCAGTGCTATAGATATCTTATAATAACTATATGCACACAGGTTTGCTCTGTGCTTTGCTGCTCTTTGGTACTGATTGAGTTGCGCTGGATCTCCTCTTCACATTCATTTCACCAAATTCACACGGGTCTCTGCTGTCCCAGAGTCGTCAATGTGAGGATTGTTGCCTGAAAATCACACTTTGTGCCTGAATTTCAGCCAGTCTGTTACTCCCTCTGGTAAGCTCCACTGGAGCTGTTGCACATAAGATGTATTTATTAAGCCTCCTTCACGTCTTTAGGTTGGATGTACCAATGCTTACATACAGAGAGGACCATGACTCCTGTGGTTCAGCCTCAATCTGATCCAGAGTCTGACCCAGAAGCAGAGGCTTCTACAGAAATTCAAATTCAAACAGTGTATAGTGAGCTCTATGAGTTACTATATTCTTCCAGTGTTGGAGCCAATTAAGAAAGCAAATTTAATTTCTGTATTTGATATATATTTAAGTTATGGTCAAGGAAATTAAGAATTGTTTGTTTTGTAGATAATTTAGTCTGTGTCTCTCCTCCTCCCAGTCAGGCCCTCCTCCCTGCAATCAGGATAAAAGCGCAGGTGTGAGGGGTTCTGGGGAGGTGTGGAATTGTGGAAGGAGGAAGGAGAGAAACAGTTTTTCAACCGCAGAAAGCGCAGACAGTAGACAACGTAGAAAGATTTGATTTGTTTTGTTATATTTTGATTTGAGTCAACCACAGAGATCATTTTGGTTTGTTTAATAAATCTGGAACTTTGAGTTTAAGAAATATCTCCGCGAGTGCTTATTGGAATCTGCGAGTCGAGACCTCCTCCTCAAAAGGTGATTCCTTGTTTGTTTGGGACACTGGACCTTGGGACAAAAGAATCGCCGCAACATCCAGTCTATGGAGAATGTTGTCAGAGGACTGTTCCTAGCTTCAACTAGCTTGTAAAGTTGAGGCTAATAATATTTGTTATCACTGCTGACAAAACAGACCTTAAATTTTGTGAAATTTTGAGGAGAAATGTTTACCATTACAGCTGTATGTTATTTATTGTTAACATTGTAATGTAATCACATACTGTAATCAATGAATAGTCCATTTTTAAAATTGGAGGTCGTGTTCTTTCTCTCCATGTCCACATGTTACAAATAACTTTTTTACCCACAACAGTGTGTGGAATGACTTCCAGATATGGTTTGACTTTCCATGACATATTTGGAAAATTAAAAAAAAAAAAACAACAAACAAACTATATAAAAGAAAATTGGTCTCGGTCTTGGCTGTAGAACAACTTCCATTCAGTTCTTTGTATTAGCTTCGCCACAGCGGGTTAGCATGTAGTGTTGTGACTTTTGTGATGTTCTAAACACCAACCTCAGGATTTGACTATGACAGGATGAAAAAAAAAAAAAAAAAAATTGGAGCTGGACTCCTGGTTTTTCTGCACCACGGAGCTCATGCGCCATCTCGTGGCAAGACTTGGTATTACAAGCGTTTGCAAGATGTTTGCAAATGAAGTTTTTTTTTTCCCCTTCACAAATACAAACCTTTTTTGCAACAATCCTGATTTCAAAACCATGCACCCATATTGGGCCATTTAACTTAGCTGTGCTCATCACATACGATGACGGATTGTTATCCGTGCATTGTTATACTATAGTGTATAGTCTGTAAATCTGTTATTGAACTCCCCTGTGTCTCATGCATTCTGTTTTCTTGCCAATATCTGGCTTCACACCCTTTCTGCATGTTATCCCCTCCCTAAAAAGACAAAGCTAAAGACGTAATAAGTGATCTATTTAAATACAACAACAACAAAAAATGTTCACATGTTCTGTGGTGTTGACATTTTTTTTTAACGTTCCACTTTTTTTCTCGATGTCAGGTCCATTTTCTTTGTAGTAACGCTACAGTGTCCTTTAGTGTTCACAAAACACATACATGAACCCTGGAATGGTCCCAAGAGTCCTCAGACTTCAATTGATGTGTAAAAGTTTACAGCCACACTGGCCCCGAAATACAGTCAGATTCCTTAGATCTGTGTATCCTTAAGTCAAATTGATCCTGATAACACTGATAAAATATTCATATACCTGTCCTACAAAGCGTTAATAAAAAAAAAGACTGAATTAAAATGTCATAAACACTATTATAATATGTACATTCCATCAATACATGAGTAATCAACATAGAAATAAGATATCAGATTGATTTGATTGTTTCAGCTGTTTTTTTTACTTGGCTGTTCATTGATTTTGTTTGATGGTTATCTTTGAACTTTGAGTAGTCTGAATCGTTTTGTTTTAACTCATTCTTATTTTTGAATCGTCAAGAGTCCCTTCCCGGTGGAGAACAATAATTCGATAATTGAGTGTATTTTTTGTATCTTTAAGTGTTTTTTTTTTATATGATTTGACATGTATTTGACCAATTAGTACTCTTTAAATGAATTTTAATTTTGTAGACTCTAAAAAGACGTGTTGTTCTGGAAGTCGTCACTGGTCACGTGACCTCTGTCAGACGGTCATATGACTTTCCGAGCCACAAAGCTTCTGCTTCGTGATGTGAACGAGTTGAGAGGAGCTCTTCCGTGTTTTTATTCGGACTCTTTGTTTTACTTTCTCTCCTTTTTTATTTTTTTATTTTTTATTTTTTTTTAAACCTTGTCGTCTTTGGAGTCAAGGGAACCTTTCAGGCTCGAACATGGGAACCGGAGTCCGTGTTTCTGTGCTCTGCGCGCTGCTGTCCGCCGTGTTGTGTCCCGGTGTGTGTGTCCAGACCAGTTTACAGGTACTCGGAACAGAACTATGCGAATGGATGCAGCAGCTGAGCGAGATTTTGCACACTTGATTTCTGTAAAGTTTGAACATTTCTTTAACTTTTAACTCGTTTTAATCTTCCTGGTCAGCAATGAAAGCATTGTAATGTGTCTAAAGTTCACAGACAGGTGTGACCTGCTCGTGTTTGTGTAGTTTTGTTGTCCAGGTTTGGTGTGTCCGTCGCCTCAGTCGTTACCTGCAGAAAGGAGGATCACCTGACTGCAACCTGACTCCTGCTGCACTCTGGTCCTTCCCAAACCAGATCGACTTCCCTCAGCCAGCCTGTCTTATCTCCTCTTCCCTGTCTGTGTCAGCTCGACCCCCTGGTGTACCAGGAGCAGCTGCTGTGGGTGGGAGGAGCCCAGGGCCACGTCAACACCTTCAGGATCCCACTGCTCAGCTTCACCCCTAAAGGGAGCCTGCTGGCCTTCGCAGAGGGCAGGAAGGCCTCAGCCAGTGATGTTGGGGCAAAGTTCATCGCAGTGCGACGATCCACTGACAAAGGCAGGGACCAGCTGATGCAGACACTAACACATTCATAAAATAAAGCCAGCACGCAAAAATATTGGGTTAGGTCATTGCATATTTTACACAATGCAGATTTTAGCTCTAATTTCAGAGTGTTTACATCTAAATCAGTTGTGGGAATCGGCACTTTTCTCCTTCTGTGCCTTTTTTTGAAATCATCATCCAACTCTCGTGATTCATATAAACTGAAAAGCTGTAAATATAAAATGACTCCGATTATAAGACAACTTCCCTCACTTACAATGCTCACATTCAGTTTTTCAGACGAAACCTTGTTCCTTAGATTTGTGTTTTTTTCCGAAATAGAGATAATAAAACACATGCAATACAAACAGCTATTGATACCAGTGGTAATACAAAACACACACACACACACACACACACACACACACACACACACACACACACACACACACACACACACACACACTCATTTGAGTAACTGACAGTTTCAGGGCCACAGACAATCAAATCTGGTCTTGATTGTAACACATTCGACTGAAAGCATATGAGCCTTGTTGTTCTAGTTCAAATAGGAAAGAGCATTATTTAAAGGGACACTTCAACATTTTGGCAAATTGGCCCATTTAGCGCAATTCTTCAGTCATTTCGAACAGCATACTTACTTTTTTTTATGAGGGCGAGCTGTTGTTTATTCAGAGGTGAGTCGGGGAAGGTTTTCGGGACGGACACCGCACATTCACCACGCTGTGAAATATTAATGCAAAATTACGAGATTGAGTTGTTTAAGCGAAGATTGCTAAGACAGAACTACTTAATAAGCATGGCGTCTGGGCGTAGTGATTTCAAAAGAAAAAGTAGTTCCCAGTATTTGCCTCAGTGTCGTAACGCTACAATATTATTTGTTGGTGTTCCACAGCGTAGTGAATGTGCGGATTATAACGTGTCCACCAGAGTGTTTTGGGGTTGTCGGATTTTGTATTTGATGAGTTTGACGAGGGGAACCAAAAACACCACTCACTTCCATTGTGTCCGTCCTGACTCACCTCTGAATAAACAACAGCTCGCCCTCACAAAAAAAAGTAAGTATGCTGTTCGAAATGACTAAGGAATTGCGCTAAATGAGCCAATTTGCCAAAATGTTGAAGTATCCCTTTAACACTGTAGATCTATTTACACAAAAGTTGTTGAATTTTATGAATAATCATGAATTAATTTTCAACATTTTGCCATTTTTCAAAATGCTTTGTGCTGCAGATTTTAATGAATTGCTGAAAAACCATCTCCTTTCTGTGATGAGCATATATTCTTTCACTTTGATCACATCTCGAAATGCATAAACTGATTTGACTTTGTGCTTTATTAGACTCTCACAAATCTGCAGGAGTATCTAAAATTCTGCCTGCCACGTGATCCGCATGCAAGACCCTGATCTTGGATTAGTTTTTTTAATGATTATTATGACTGAGTGTAGAGACCAGATCCTGTCACCAGGGACAGGACAGGAATAAAAAGGTCACAGAGTCCAGTGTGGAGAAGGTGACAGGTTTTACAAGTCCGCCTTCTTCTGCGGCCCCTCCAGGAGTCAGCTGGTCCAAGACCACCTTTATCGTGGACGACGGGACCCAGGCGAACGGCCTGAACCTGGGCTCTGTGGTGGTGGACGAGGAGATGGGCTTTGTCATTCTGATCTACTCCATCTGCTTCTACGACTACCAGTGTGAGCCGCCCAGCACCATGATGGTGAAGAGCATAGACGATGGCGTCACCTGGAGCGTGCCCAAAAACCTTTCTGAGCATCTCGGAGTCAAGAGTTTCTGTCCCGGGCCGGGATTGGGCATCCAGGTGAGAGCGAGAGACGGAATATTGACGTGTGAGGAGACCCAGATGATCCATTAAACCAGGAGGAGCCAACATGGTGCATAAACATGTTTTGAAGTCTTTAACCAGAACAAGCAGAACTAGAATTTGGCACTCAGGCCCTGTCCACACGGAGCCAAGCCCAGACAAATCCGCACAAATGTTTGTACTAAGTCACCCATCGTCCACACGGAGCCAGCGTCACATGGCTCTGAAAACAGCAAAGTTTGAAGCCGGGTCCCAGAGTGGAAAAATCTGAAGACGCGCCTGAGACGTCTCTGCTGTTACGCCTTTGCCGCATATATTTATTGAGAGGATTGCGTCATCACCCCGCCTCTACAACAGGACGCATGCGCGGAAGTCCGACAGAACCACAACAACAATGGCGCTCTACAGTATCGTGTACGTGCTTCAGACACTCACTTCGCTTTTATGGCTATTGATGCAGAATCTCCGTCTGCTACACCACCACCGTGAGCAGCAAGAGTTGCTGGAGAACTGCGCACACCATGTCCTCCTTGAACAACCTCGTAAAAGGAGCAGAACGTGAATGCAGCGCTGCGCACTACCCAACTATTATTGCACTGCAGCGCCGCCAGTGGGCTTGGCATATGTATTACAGTGTTTACATGCGTCTTCAGTTCACTAATGTGGACGCTTTTTTTTTTTTTTTTTTTTTTTGCTGACTCCGTCTTTACGCAACTCGTTTTGTAAAATATGACCGTTTTGGCTCCGTGTGGACAGGGCCTCAGACAGCGCAGACCTCCGCCACAGCTCAAATCAGTCACCAACAACAATAAGAACACCATATATAATAAAAAAAAAAACATTTTATTTCTCCCCAACACAAACAATGTATGAGACAAAGCTGTTTGTTGCATGTTTGTATCTCAATATGTTGCCTCACGGTGACTGACACTCCGGAATCCCCCTATTTTTGTGTGTTCTGGATCCTGGTATCCGGAATACTTACGTGATCTGGATCAGCAGCTGATGATATCTCTTAGAGTCATTGAATAACTTACACTGTAATTTTTTGCTGAGCTCCCTTGTCATTTATTGTCGAGTTATGCCCAACTACCGTATTTTCCGCACTATAAGGCTCACTGGATTAATAGGTGCACAGTCATTGAATGGCTTTTATTAAAAAAATGTTCATATATGGGGCACACCGCATTTTAAGGCACATATAGGATGTATAGAATAGTATGAACGAAATACATATTGGCGATCTAGGTGGTTACATTCTTGGTTGAAATGTGTGAGTAAAGCGACATATCAAAGCGAGTTTGACTGAGGATCGCTCCTCTTCACGGATATGCAGCTCAGAGCACGGCCACGACTGGTCTCGCTTGATCACCGGGGTCCAGCCAGCTGCGGAGGCCTTGTGGCCTCCTGATATGAGTGAAGTCCCCCACCGACAGCTCAGCCGCAGCCGGCCAGCCGCTCCCGGCGTCCCGGCGGGGGTTTATAGTTGCCACAGCCCCAATCCAAGTCGGCCCTGACCTCACCGGTCCCAAGCCAAGTCGGCCCCTGATCAACTCGACCCTGACGGCCCCGACGGCCCCGACTCCGGATCAACTCAGCCCTCGACCAACTCGGTCCCAAGTAACTGAAAAAAAATTACTGGTAAATTTGTCTGGTGCGCCGCTGCTGTTGCCTCGTAAACCAGACCCGCCCACTCCTCATCCGCGTTTGGATTTTGGAGATGGGCTGAGTCTGGGTAGGAGCCCATAGAAGGGGATTTCACTCGGTCGTGAAATGACAGAGCCAATCAGCGTTGCCGCTTTTTGTTTTTCAAATTTTTTTGGCGAGTTCCGGTGGCTAGACCGGAAGTGACGCTATTGCTGCGCGTAGCGGAGATTCAGGACTTCAACTTTAACCATCGTCTGAAAGCTACAATAAGTAAAGTTATAGCCAAAATACCAAGCATTACAACAATCAAGCAAGAGCAAGAGTCTGCGCTCGGTGAGTTTCTAATAGGAAAAGACGTTTTCGCATGTCTTTGCATGTAAGGAAGCTAGAGCTAATGAGCTAATGCTAACCCTTAGAGAAGCTAATGCATTTTGATGACGTATTTGTTTTGAAGCGCTTGATTGGCTGAAGTGCGCTGTCAGTCAGAGGTGTAACTGACCCCCCTGCAAGAAGTTTCCATGGGCTCCTATCCGGACTAAGCCCAGCTACAAATCCAAATGTGGATGAGGAGTGGGCGGGTGTGGTTTACGAGGCGATCGCCGCTGTGGAACCGCGATGAATCACACACAAGCCTGTCAATCAAAAAAGTGAAGGAATAGCGCAACAACCAACGAAAACAAGCATTGTTGTCACGCGAGTCTGGGGTCGAGTTGATCGGGGCCGACTTGGCTTGGGGCCGTGGCAACTATAAACCCCACGTCGGGCGGCTGTGCAGCCGCGCCCCGCGCTCCCCGGTTGGAAGACTGGAGGACAGTTGTGTGATTATGGTGACTGACAGGTTAGAGGCGGATAATGTGCCTGAAGCTTCATGTTTGCCGTTCTGTTTGAACTGGCTAGCTTAGCTAAAAGTGAGCAGGGGTTGTTGGCTCATGTGATCAGGTTGATTACCGTAATTCCCACAAAAAAGGCGCATCGAATTATAAGGCGCTCTGTTGGGTTTTTAGAAAATTACAGGTTTTTACGTGCGCTTAATAGTGCGGAAAATACGGCATGTCAAAGACTGCCCTATCTTTCAATGATAAAGGATCCTTTAAAAAAATTCATCACCAAAATTTAATGGATTCTAAGTTAGCCCAAGGGCCACCTTTCCACAAAGTTTCTTTGCACTCTGTCCATAACTTTTCCCGTAATGTTGCTAACAGACCAAGCAACCAACCAACCAACCAACCGACAAACCAACCAACAAACTAACAAACCGAAGTGATTACATAACCTCCTTGACTGAGGTAATCATTTGAAACATTAATTAGTCAGGTAAAGAAGTTGACATTAATGTTATGGAGAACCTTGTGAAGTAGTTGATTAAAGAAAGGTCGTTGATCCCTGCTTTAAAACTATAGAAACACATTAAATCAAAGTCAGTTCACTGTTATGGTGTGTTTTTCCAATTCATTGGAATTTTTGTCATCGTTTAAAGGTAGAAAACGCTTTAAAAGCCAGAGATTGAGTCAGAGATTGAATCCTGCTGGTGTGAAAGCTAGCTGGGTGAACTACGTTGGGTTGACTCGCTGTATCGACCCCTGTAAAATAAAGCAGCGATAAGTAGTTGAAAACATTTTTTATTTCGTACAGACCTGTGGCTATGTTTCCCCTCCAATCATGGCATCAGACTAAAGTATGAGTTTAGCTGTAACTAATACTTGTGTCATTCAGATCACACACTCAGGTGAGCGTCGGTCCTCGTGCACATGCAGTCCCCATCCCCATACTTTGCAGAGATTCTGAATTTATTATAGTTAAAGATATTCCAATTTCCAACTTAAAATAAAGATAGTGTTGTAACAGTGCTTATCAAAGTGATTATCAACTTTATTTGATTCAATGTAAGAATTAAATCATATCACGTAATATAATTTGGAGCCGTGGCAGCCGTTGGGACATGTCAGTGTGTTTTTTAAACATAAACCACAATCCCCGACCTGATTCCTGCTGAACCTGCTCCTGAATTTTGAAGTAGTATTTTCTGTCTTTACTGCAAAGCTTTTTTTTTTTTGGCCCGGTTGAAGGAGCTCTGTCAATCCATTTCATTCACATGGCTGGCAGGGTCATTATATAATGAAAGCGGAAGCTGGGATTGTGCAAATTAGCTGCTTATCCTCCCCTGTTGTCCGATCAGCCGCGATGAGCCATTATGTCTGTGGGCAGCCCTGCCACTTTTTATAGATCTGAACCATCTGTGGGATTTCAGCAGATCCAGAACTATTAATGAAAATGAAATTTAATGGACGGATTTCCTAAGACGCTTGTGTTGATTTTAGTATTATGTGTACTTTTGAACCCTATTTTACTGCCTTTTTTGTCAGAAATCATGATAGAAACGAGATTTTTAGTTTCACTTTTATGCAATACATTTTCCCATTTTTTTTTTTTTTTTTAATTAAACAAGAAAAAAAACACTGTAGTTGTCATCTTTCTGTGTGGATTGCAAATGTGTTTGTCTTTTCTGCACTGCAGAAGCGTATTGAGCCAAAGAAAGGGAGGCTGATCGTCTGCGGGCACGGGACGATCGCGGGTGACGGCGTTTTCTGCATCTACAGCGACGACCACGGAGAGAAGTGGGAAAACGGTGCGGCGCTGAAAAGCATCCCCTACAACCAGAACAAGAGAGCGCTGGACTTCAGCCCTGATGAGTGTCAGGTGTGTTTGCTGCCGCACGACGGTCACGTTCATCACATTACTACAAATAGTGGGTGAAGTTTTTATTTCTGCATCACTGGATAGAAGCAGTTACTTCAAAATAAGATAATTTGTGGCACATGAGGATCTTTTGGAGCATTTAATATTGAGAGTGGTTGCTTCCGCTCAGCCGCTGTCTCCTTTGTGCTTGTGCCCCTGCAGCCTATGGAGATGTTGGACGGCAGCATCGTCATCAACGTGCGGAACCAGAACCGGTACCACTGCCGGTGTCGCATCGTGGTGCGCAGCCTCGACGCCGGCGAGACCCTGCCCGTGGACAACCTTTACTTTGACTACACGCTGGTGGACCCCGTGGTGGCGGCCGGAGCCCTGCAGAAGGAGGGAGTGCTCTACTTCACCAACCCCTCCAGCGAGGAACACCGTAAGAACGCACACACGAGGAACCGACACCAATGCATAGTACGAACCCCCCACTGGTCAGAGGGTGGGGGGGGGTGAGGCGGCGGCGGCGAACGTCTGCTAGCAGCCCGACGAAGCCTTTCTTCCAGTGAAACAACCACACAGCATCCTGTACGTCACCATGACAGAGCCGAAGTCTTCTGCTGGCATTTCTGCACAGGAAGAAAAAGAAAGAAGAGGAGAAGAAAAGTGTGGTTGTGGTCTGGAGTTTGGTTGCAGCACCAGCGTGACGCTGATCATTTCCTGCTGATGTTCACGGTTTGGTTGAGAGCTGCAGGTTGTAGCTGCAGTCAGACTGTGAGATGCATAGAATTACAGGACAGTTGGCAGGACAGTAACAGCTACTATCTGAGCAATTTAAGAACCTCCGTTTGTGGGTCGTGATGAACAGCATCGCCAGCCTAGTTTTGCTGTACGCGGACCTGTTTTCAGGACTGGTGGCTGATCAGGGTGGATGGATGGATGGTTGGGTTTGGATTTGGATTGGATTTAGGCTGATCAGCTTGATACTTGAATAGTTCTTAAGGTCCAACACCCTCTTAAAGACACACAAAGAATACAGAGGAGATTCAAAGAGTGTGACGATATTATATTCCTGTATGTGGAAAAAGAAAATCCCCAAAACACACATTTCTTTATTTAGAAACAAAGGTAAACCTGGGAAACTGCCTGGGGCTTTACTTTTAAAGGCTTCCACAAATTTATATTTTTTTAATTTTAAATTTTTTTTTTTTACTTGTAACAGCTTGGTATGGTCATATACATATACTCATTTTCTGGACCACTGTGTCTTTTCTTCAGTTGTAGGGGATCAGTTTGGGTATTTATAGACAAAGTACTATTCAAAAAAAGCGTTTTCAAACCATTCCATCAGTTGTACGTGAATCTATCTCTGGTCTTCTGAAGTGTCGTTCACACCGATGGTTGGAAAAAGGAAGAGAGTGAAAATCCAGATTATTTTCAGAGGTAAAGAAATTAGTATCAGAGGGTCCAAGGAGAAAGGCTCTGGAACCTTTGATGCCTTTATTTGTAACATGAAAGTTAGAACAAGAGGAGAAAAGCAGAGCATTTATATATGAGTTTGGAAAACCGTCTCCAGTAGAGTGTTCACTGCTAAAAGTTACAGGAACTGATTTAATTCGTTTGTGTGCAGCTGACTTTGAGAAAAGAGTGACATATCAGGCAAAATAGTGATTATATCGGTGGAACCTGAGAAGTCAGCTTGAATCCAAAGACAGACCGAGCTCATTTTCACAACTCTCCCCCAAGACTGGGCGGTCAGGGCGACCCGTCGGAGCCACGAAGGAATAAATACAGCAGGTTAAAATGACCCGGAAATGTCCCTTGAGCTGTGGAAACTTCACTTCCTTTCTCCCCCACAGGAGTCAACCTGACGTTACGATGGTCACTGACGGACGGCAAGTCTTGGGAGAACAAGGCGCTTCAGATTTGGCCCGGGCCGAGCGGCTACTCGTGCATCACGACGCTGAACAGCGGCTCTGCAGAAGACCGGAAGTACATATTCGTCATCTATGAAAAGGGCAAGAAGGATTATTTCGAGACCATCTCGTTCGCCAAGATCCACCTGTATGGTGGGAAGGTGTGAGTGAGAGGTGAGCAGCTGATGAATGCATTCAATGAATTTTAGTGTATTTATGGTTTTGATTTAATCCATTTTGTCTCCCAGACTCAAACCATAAAGGGAAAAGTAGACAAGCTGTCGACGCCAACGACTTTCTCAGGATGAAAAAAAAAAAAAAAAAAAAAGATTAGAGCTAATTTAACAATTTTCGAGGATTACAGTTGAGTCATGAGTGTGCCGCACTCTGTTTTGCTGAAAAAGTCTTCAATTTATCATAATCAGTCTTTGCCAAATAACAGCTCATCATGTTAGATTCCTCACTGGCAAACAATAAAAATTAGGAAAGATTATATATATATATATATATATATATATATATATATATATATATATATATATATATATATGTGTGTGTGTGTGTGTGTGTGTGTGTGTGTATATATATATATATATATACAAACATATGTTTAAAAAAGCATTTTACGAACCAAATACACAAGTTTCTAGCTGCTGTACTGACATGTGAATATTCTCTTTTTCTTTTCTTTCTTTTTTTATTTTATAATGATGAAATCCTAAATGACTAATTTTAAGCACCTCTGCCATAGATTATCTTTAAGAAATGGCCCGACAGATGCTCTGTTTACTGCAATAATCTCATTTTATACTGAAGTGGCCTACTTCAAAATCATGCACTAGCCTGAGCTTGTAATTATAATTGAGTTGTTTTATTATTGTTTTTTTTATTTAATTCATTGTCACTGTTTTTCTGCCTTTAGTGGAAATGCAAGTGGATTACAAATTCATGCTGATTTATGCCTGCATAAAAACAAAGTGTGAAAGTTATACTGTTAAGAAGATGCAGCTGAATGTGTCCCGAGTGGTTTGAGAGAAACAACTGTTGTAGTTCAGTTCAGAAAAGAGAAATTCATTTGCAGCCTCCCAGTGTGCACTCATTGCACAACTCAATAAATAATTAATGCAATCTGTCGTTGATCCATCTGAAAAGGAAAGAGTTTAAACTTTGTTGATGTTCTGGTCTTTCACAAACAGCCCATTACTCTAGCAGCTAAAGGACAATCTTAAAGGCTTTCTATAGAACAATGGTTAAAATGGTGTCGCAGACATTAAAACAATTTAACTTCTGCATCAGGTGAATTCTTCATTTCCCCCAATTTGACAATCAGCTCTGTGTTTTTGTCAAATTCAAACTCAAACAGTGCCTGGATGGTTGTAGGACTCAACAACTTCAACCTTTTGATTGTGAATGATGTGTTCTCCTGGTTCATCCTTGTTCTGCCTAAAATCAGTGATTGTGTCTTTGTTTGTTTGTTTGTTTTTGTACTTTTAAATTAAAAAAATTTGTCTTGCACCATTGCACAAATGCAGGAGAGTCCTGACCGTGATCCGAGTCTTGTCTCTGAAGAAGACTCAGGAGGTCGGTGCCGTCAGAAAACCTGACAGTAGAACTGCCTTCCTGTGATGTTCTGCAGCTGTCTGTGTACAAAATGAAAAGCGAAGGTGACAGGACACAACGCTGAGGTGGATTCTGTTTGTTCACAAGTCTAAAAGCAACACTGAAAACTGAGCAGGTAATTTAAAATATGCAGCAAAGTGGTCCATGTGAGGCTGCATCTTCATAAAAACACAACAAGCCTTGGCATCGTCGACACCCTTTCCATGACCGCTGATGGAAGACCAGAGTTTTAATTTGAATTCATGTGTGTTTTGGAATGTTAGTGAGTGGCAGAAATTCATTTTATTTATTTATTTTTTAATCAGCTCAGATGTTTCCATGTTCCATTCAGGATCTGCACCGTCTCTGTACATGATTTTTGTGTCTGCACACCACATGGCGAGCGCTCACCCTCCTGTGCAAGTACTCAATTTAAAATAAAACGATAAAGACGCTGTAAGTTTGTAATCGTCCCACATGATTGTGAATTAACTGAAGGGAAGCTGCTGAATCAAAGCAGTCATTTTAATGGCACTCCTCCTTATTTTGTTGCCATGAATGACATTTCTATTGGAAGAGGGAATTTACTTTGATTTTTGCCTTGAATTGTCCAATGTTTGGATTCATTTTATAACTGCATTCACCATGATTAAGTTTTGGGCTTTTTGTTCTGAAACTGTTTCACCTAACATCTGGTATCAGGACACAGTTATGAAAATAATTGCAGATGTGAATCTGAATCTTCAGTCATCTGTGAAGCAAATCCCAAAAAATAAACTGAGCAATAATGTGACTGGAGAGAGTTTCTTTCTGTTGAAACCTGTGAGAAAACTATATTTCTCATAACATAATTTTGTGAACCAGCGATGTGTTTAGATGCCATGGAGTCAAACGAACTGAAAATATCAGAGTCCTGAGATAAATTCAGCACAAGTTTAATTACATGCAAGAGAGAAGCGTCTGCACAGTTCTTCGCACAGAGAATTCTAAACAGACAGAAATGTGTTTTATCTGAATTAAATAAATACATTCAAAGCACAATCCTCAAAGTATATAACAATTACAGTTTGGTTTCCACATGTAGATATAAAGCAGATATTTTTCTGATTAAATTATTTAATTAAATAAAAATATGGGTGGACTCCATGACTTTGATTCATAGTAACAGAGAAGGAGATGGTGCAGTTTTTCTCAAGTATGGTTACATTTACATTCTTGAAGTATTTTCATCAGGATTTTTTTCCCTATACCTGTATATACACATACAATCATTCTAAATTCTAGTAATGTGATTTTAATTTCTTACTTCTACCTCTGTGCTGAGGTTGTTTTCTTTTTTTTAATGAAGATAATTTGTTGTGATTGAGGCTTGGGATGGATGGCTGTGGCTTGATTCATAGAGCAGGTTGTCTCTCGGTTTCAAGTTAAAGGTCCGATCTCTCATCTCCACATGTTGAAATGTCCTTGAGCCAGACACTGAACCCCAAACTGCTTCCACTGAGCACCTTACATGGTGAAATTGTGATCTGAAGTTTGCAGGTTTGATTCCCACCACAGACAGGTCACCACTGTGGGCCACTAAGTATGACCTCTGACCCCCACCAGCTCCTCACACTGTTCCAAAGTGCCTGTGTTTTATTACAAAAACAAAAAGATGAGGGACACAGCTTGAAAACTACATTGCTTTCAGTTCTTCTGTTGTTTCATGTATATTCAGATATAATTTTCAAAATGTGTAAATGCCAAAGTTTTCTCAAATAAAAATGGAAAAATGATTTTTTTCACTTGTAAACGTTGTGTAAGTGGGGCTCAGAAGCGGTTGAGGAGATAAGCTGTGAATCTGAGGAGGGTCTGAGGAGGCCATTCACCTAGCCCACAGGCCGCTTTCCTTTTTCATCCGTCCTTGATTTACATTTAGTAACACTGTTCATCCTTAATTATCATCGTTCTATACAGTTGAAGGGTCAATTTTTAATTAAAAATACAACACGTGTGAATTGTTATAATCGCTACCTGCATATTAGTTTAGAATAAACTGTTTTAAATCCCCCCCCCCAAAAAAAAAAAAAAAACAAAACAAAACAAAACAAAGCAAAACAAAACAAAAAAAAACATTAGTCGCATTTTTTGTGTGACTGTAAGGTCCCAAACGGCTCCCATCTCACGACATTTCCCAGCAGCCGCTGACGGCTCTTCAGGACACGGACCGAGTCCAATATCGACTGTTTTATTTCCCCCCCCCCCCATTTTCCTTTATTTTTTTGGGAAAAAAAGAAGCGGAGTGCAAGTAAGCCGAATCCCTTGTTAATCTCTCAGGGTGCCGCTCGTCTTTATGCCTGTGTGTGAGTGTGCAGGATAACAGCGCTTAGCGTAGCTTTAGCTCCGCTCACTTGCTAGAACGCTAGGCGGTAGCATAGCTAACCTCATTCTGCGATTCAACCTCGAGACAAGTCGGGACAAGACCAGGTCGGTGGCTGGAAAATATCACTGGATTTTACTTAAATCGCGGGCTAGTCACCTTATTCCTAGCTGGAAAGGTCACAGTTTCGTCCCGACACAAAAAATTGCTCATTGAAGTTATTTTTTGGGATGGAGAAGTCTTTAATTTTTGGGAGGAAAGCGTCTTGATTGTGGTTGCTAGCTAACGATCGGGGGTTACCTAGCTCATTAGCTTAGCTTGGCTCTGTGATTAGGTCGTATTGGCTAAATTTAGGTGATTTTTGTGACCTTGTTTACTCTCTTTGTGAAAACACATGTAGAGAAGACGCTAGTTAGTCGCTGAAATTCTGAATATTTTGCGTAACTAAAGTTATAGCACCGCGAAGCTAAACGGCTAGCTTTAGCCACAGCAGTGTCAGTTTACGAAATGCGCTGAAGTCAGCCTCACATTAGCAGCTTCCGACTCCGCGGCTTGAGAAAGATATTTATTTATGAGGATGCCGTTACATCACACATCGTTGTCCTGCAGCATCTATATGTGTTGAAATAATTTGCTGTTGAAAGACTTAAGCTTATCCAAACCCACAGTTCAAATTCGGAAAATCGTACGGGAAGATGCTAATAGAGACACCTGACTTGTATTTTGGCACGTAGACCACGTAGACTTCCTGGATGTTGATTCAGGAGGGTTCAATCTCATTGATACACAGGCTGTGATTCAATAAATGGGATTATATTTAATCTCCCATAGATGTAGGAAGTGCTTTAAAAATCATTTTACTATCACGTAGCGATCTGTTAGTTTGACTTGTCTTTTGAAGGATAAAGAATAATCGATAGTAACGCCTTCCTAAATTATCTGAAATGATTTTTAATCCATGTACTGAAAACGCCTTCCAATAAATCCTTTATGCTGCGTTAATGTAATTGGATGAAATATGTGGTAGTCTTCGGGGAAACGGTAGGATTAAATAAGTCGGTTGGTGGTATAGCGGTTGATGCAGTGGGCATCTCTCAATCTGAATGTTGCAGGTTCAATTCCTCATCTCCCCCGTCCTCATGTTGAACTGTCCAATGAGCAAGACACTGAAGCCCCAAACTGCTCCCAATATTTAGATTGAGTGCCTTGCATGGTAGCTGCCTGGTGTGTGAGAATTGATGAATAAGGTTAACAGTTTACAGTGACGCAAAATCAATTTATCATTAATGTATGTGTGCACGTGTGTAAAATAGATGGACATGTTTGTATATATAAAATTTTTTCTTGTACTGAGCTGTATTTTGTTTGTCTTTTGACATATCTGGAGCAAAACGTTAAAAATATGTAGCTGAGTGAAATTCGTAATCACTAGTTGTTTCACTCTGACGGTTCTGTAGCCTCTCTGGTGTAGTCCACCCAAATTAACAGGTGTATAATTCTAGTTTTTATGTCTAAGTTGCAGTTTGACTGTTGATTTCATGCTGAATGCGGGTTTCATAGTGATAAAGGCTGGCTGTGATGTGGTTGAAGGTGTGAACTCTGGTGATGTGAGGCCATGACTGCACATCCACTTTTCCCTCATCCCTTTTCCCTTAACTTCCGAGCTCCAACAGCAAGCTAACTTCAGCGTCACTCTGGTTGTTGCTGAAAATCACTTACTGCAGCCTCTGTGTTTCACCACAGTTGTATCTACTTTTCTGTGTTGCCCTTTTTTTCTTCTTTCGGTATGAGTTGCCTGTGATCGATGGTTGTTTTTCACTGAGCTGCTCGGTGGGTTTGTGTGAATATAATAAGTACGAGGCCCGTATCCACCGCCATTTTGTTTTGTTCTCCTAATAAAAGCCACTTCTCCTGCCTCCTCTGCTCATCCTGACAGCTGTACACAAACGGCAGTTTGGCCAGGCTGTGGTGTGGCTGTGGGTCGAAACCCCGCAGAGTGCTAGAGCGACACGGTGAAGGTAGAGCAGGTTGTTGGGAAGGCATTATGAAACATGAACGCAGTCCCCCTCCCAACGAGAACACCGAGGCCCTGTGTTAGCATGCTAGCATCTTTTAGCAGCATAGCGAGTATTTTAACGCCTCCACTCCACTTATTCCTAATTTAGATAATCCAGATACTTGACCGCGGTTGTGAATTTCGTAACTATCGATTAATTTCCCCGCCTAGATCAGAGTAGTCAGTACAGCTGGCTAGCATTTAGCCTGACAGGCCCTTTGTGGTGTACGTCGCTGCAGTTGTGGAGCTGCTGGCCCCAGTTAATCCCCGTACAACATGTAGCTGACCAGCCATCCCACGACCTAATTTCCTAATCTCATCTGGGCACCGAGGCTCGGTGCAGTGCCGCTGCTCTTCGGTGCTTGTGTGGTTGTAACTAATCATGCAGAGGAGTGAATGAGTCCAGACGGTGTGCACTCTCAGTGCCACAATAGCGCAGTGTTGGCTGCACATTTGCCTTTTTTTTCTCAAGAAAAGATTGTAAGAAGACGATTGTCTGGATGCGAAATTCAAAGATCTGTCATGGGGTTGTTTTGTGGGACACTGGATGTCCTGACGTCCATGTGTACTTGTTTCTCTGTTTGGTAACACACTGTTCTCTTCTTTTCTAACCCTCATGGAGTTGTCTTTTGGTTTTTACAGTAGATGTCTTTTTGCGCTTGAGCAAATCTCAGTGTAGTTTTAGCATTGTGTTCCTTTGTGGTACAATTTTTGCATATTTTGCGGTCAGTGGTTCCTGTCTCATTTGTGTTGTGGCGTGTCTTCATCTCTGGGTAATATAGATCTACAGGCTGTGAGCTTGTGCTTTGTATGTCCATTAGTAATCTGTACAGCGTATTTCGGCCTTGTTTTGATCCCTGCTTGAATCTGTTAGGCTGGACAAATATAGTAAACACAGCTGTTGTTTATTCCATCAGTACAAAACAAAGACGGTTTCTGTGGGTTTTTACTTATACTAAACGCAGAAGTTCTAGTTACCTAAACTGGGTTGCTTTGATATGAGAAACACCAAATTTATTCTGATGGGAGAATGTTTTTTGTGAAATAGCATCAAGTCTCTCCTTGATGTTATTTGTGTTAAATACAAAGCAACGTTAAGCCAAAAAACAGACTGTTCATTGGCTGTTCAGGCCTGTTTTGTTCTTTGAGTGCTCTTCATATCCATGGTGCTTATGAAAAAATGAACATGGCGTAAGTCTTAAATTGCATTCTTAGAAGTCTACATTGAAGCTGTTGAAACCTGCTCGAGTCATTATGCTACAGAACAATGAAACAAAGAACTCCAAGTCTGTCTTTGGCTCTGAAATTGCTCAGATGATGGGCCATTGGGATTGGCTCAGCTTATTTTAGACCTTGAACGCTTAATTTGAGGCAAACAAATGCAGTAGCTAATCTTACATGCAGTTAAACTATGGGAGGAATCCTATGTTGGCGGTAATTGTGTTTAATGAAGTGGGAGTGATAGCAGTTTAACCTGACAGATGCAGCCAAATCATGCTGAATTTGGACAGATGTCAGTGCCGTGTGTTTTATTGATGTGCAGTAAAACGAGTTCAAGCTAAAGGCCTGACAGTTGCCATGGAGCCGAACTTTGTCTCAAGGCAAGGAGGAATATCATTTATACCGTGTTACCATAGAAACCACGGTTGGGATTTTTCCTTTGTACAGTGTTTCCTGCCATGAGTATCACACTCGCATTGAATTGCTTTCCTACATAATGAACACTATATATTGCTATGTAGATGATGCTTTTTTAAAATATTTCCTTGGACAAAATAATATTTCAAGGAAGTTGAGGTTCCTAAAAAGCTGGGGTAACACTGGAGCTCAATCAGGGGTTAGCTTCAGAAATGCACACCATAATCTAATAACTATCTGGTCTCACTGCTGCACATGTGTGGGTTTATTGTAGCTTATTGTTGAAAGTCAGAGAGCTATTATTAAAAACAAAAGTGATTGCAGTTTCTCATCACAGTTCAATATTTTCAGTAAAGATTTTATGTGTTTGAAACTTAGAAAACCAGATGATTTTATCTTGACGTTAACCCTCAAACCCTTCTCTACTCACTCTGTAGTGTTCACTGGCTGGTCAACAGTATAATGATTTTTTTAATACATGTGGGCCTGAAGTCCAGTTCTGTTCCACGATGAGCAAAAACACGGTCATTTACCAGCCTAAAATGAACTGAAATCAGCACAACACTTAATAGACAAACTAGAAAGATGAAGTTCAATAACTGTTGATCTAATTGATAATTGGACAGATGTTATTGTGATTTCATCATATGTCATATTTTGCTCATGGCATAAGAATATGAAATCATGTAAAGATGATGTGTGTTTCCCTTAGATTTAAATGGATGAATGATCAAAGACCTTGCGTCAGACGCACCTCGGAAAGTTGTGCTCAGCACTTTTACTCTCTCGCTGACACAAGAGTTGGTGCACTAAAAAAACAAGGCGAAACTACTGCATCTGCCCAATTTTAATCAATTCATTCTGCTTCTGGTGTTCCCCCATGTCACACTGCTGTTGACCTATTAAATGCGTGATTTGATCTGTCGGTTATATTGTGTAATGTTTTTGTTTTGTGTCATATTTTTCCTTGGAGTAAATGATGTTCTTCAGTTGCAGGTTACTGTACAAGTGCTGAATGATACCAATTACAGTGTAGATGAATCAATGCTGCAGTCAGTCGTCTTGTTTATGTTGTGCTCTGACAATCGACGGTTTCATTCTCACTTTCTGAGTAAACCTGGTGTCAAATGTCCCCCTTTCTCTGTCTCCCCCAGTCTCAGGGCTCACCATACTCAATGAGCGGACAGCGCAATGTCAGAGCGCTCTGGGCAAACTGCAAAGGGGAAGGAAGGCAAAACCAAGTATGCGTCTCTCAACCTGTTTGATACATACAAAGGAAAGAGCCTTGAAACACAAAAGCCTGTTGGTGAGTATTATCCTTTTATATCCACACTCAACATGTGTGAAGCATATTTTCAGAACACTCTGTTCAACTTGATCAGAACCTCTTGAAGGTGTTCTCACTAAAGATGTGTAATTGATCAGATGTGACTCAGAGGAAGGAGTTTGCTTACTCACTGCTTGATTCATCCATTGGTTTAGTGTTTAAAATTGCTGTGCTGTACTATCCTCTTCCACCACGTGCTGCGGTTTTCATGCATTAGCCTACCTCCTCCCTGAACACTCTGCTGCAGATTTCCAATTCAGGAAATGCCAGGCTGATGATGTTAATATTTCTCAGATATGCACACATTATTATTGATAGGCCTTTACACCTATCACTTGAAAACAGAAATGCCCTTCCAGCAAGACAATTTTCCAAGTATGAGCTGATGAAAAGAGAGGCTGCGAGCTGAATGGCTCCCGGTGCTTGACGTGTCAGCTGAGCCTGACCTGAGACAGAGGCTTGCTTGTGGACACTGTTTGACTTCTGTGCTGAGTCCTCAGTTTATGTTTTATTCAGAAGCTCCCCACTACATCTAAGCAGCTGTCCCCTTTCCTAAACGCCAGACTTCCCCCTCCTGCATAGTTAAACTGCTGTGGTTTCCCTGTACTTCAAGGAAACAAGCTAGTGTAGTACAGCCTCACTTTTCTGTGGTTCTGTAGGTATCAATACCTTGGTATTCCCCAGTGAACTGTGTTGGCTCACTCAAAGCTTTTGATGATGCCAAGGAGTGTTTTTCACTTTCAAATTCACCAGAATCACCAGAGAAATACTCGCACGCTTGCAGCCTTGCTGCGTCCTAATTGCTCATGTCAGATGAGTATGTAGCACAAACTGCCTTTTCATCGGGCTCCTTTTTACATCCTGTAGTTTTTGCTGGTGTCAGATGTCGGTGGTACATCTGTGCTTATGACCTCCTTTCTCTTCCCCATATCAGTTCCCCCCCGCCATGGCCTGCAGTCTCTTGGTAAAGTTGCCTCCGCACGGCGTATGCCACCCCCTGCCAACCTGCCCAGTCTGAAGGCAGAGAACAAAGGCAACGATCCCAACGTCACGCTCGTTCCCAAAGACGGCACAGGATGGGCAAGCAAACAGGAACAAGCAGACCCAAAGAGGTTTGAAGCCTAAGTCAAGATACACCTGGAAATGTTGCTCTGGGGTTTTGTCGAGTCTGACATGTTCGGGGATTTCTTTGCTCTTCTCAGTACCGATGCATCGTCGGCACCGCAGCCGGAATCGCAGCAGCCTGTGGCTTCACAGATACCTGCACCGACCCGCCCGAGAACCCCGCCAGCTTCAGAGGTAGTAGCTCAATATCATGAAGGCAGATTCATCTTGAGTTCATGAGCCCTTCATGGAGCTGTTGTCAACATGTGTTATTGAGTTGTTTTTGTTTGTGTTGCCTCTTCAGCCTCTGGCCCCAGCTTCAACCCAGGCCGTAGGGGCAAGGTCCTGGGCACAGGCCAGTGTTACACATGGAACACAAGGGGATGGTAAAATCTTTGCATATTTTTATACCTGTCCTTCAGTGTAAATAGTTTTCGTTACTGAGCCACTCCCCTTGTTTACCTTCACACAGGTGGAAAGGGATCAAACCTACCGTCGCCATTCTCTCGCGAGGAATTTCCCACCCTGCAGGCGGCTGGCGACCAGGACAAAGCTGGCAGAGAACAGGGCACTGCAGATCAGTGGTATGGGCCCGGACCAAGCCTCCGCCCCCAGAGTGAGTGATGCCCTTGACACCTTTAATCACCCAATCAGTTGAAGGGTACTCACCCTTTGTTCTTCTGACATGCTTACTTTCCTCAGACGTCACAAGTTGGCGGGACGGTGGGGGCCGAGGGCTGGCACCCACCCTGGCTGGGGAGGGGGCAGCAGAGGGTGGCGTTGGTGGAGCTCTGGTAATGGATGGGGCAGCCGGGGTCCCTCCTCCAAACTCCCAGGTTCACGGGCCACCTAGGAACCCTCCTGCAGGCAGCCCTGCCTTGCCTCTTCCCCAGCCTCCTGTGGGGCCTGGATTCCCCCAGTATCGAGGGATCATGCCTCCATTCGTACGTTTTCTATTGTTTTTCATTCTTTTTTTCCTCCCAACGTTAAAAACAATTGTCATCTAAGCTGTATATTTTTCCACCCTAGATGTATCCTCCTTATCTGCCCTTCCCAGCCCCTTATGGCCCTCAGGGGCCCTACAGGTACCCGCCACCTGGGGAAGGGCCAGCTCCAAGGTATGGCTCCATGTGTATTCAAGCATTGTATTATTGTGCTGCTCCTCTTGGACAGCATTGTCACTATTTATAAGTTTCCTCTTTGTGAACAATGTTTTTTTATGTAGTTTCCATCCAGCTTGTTGTTTTGTTTAGTTTTTTCACTTTTTCTACAAATAACTGTGTCCATATTTCCAGATTCTCCCGTGGGCAAGGTGGTCCTGACAGCAGGCCACAGGGCGGTCCACGTGATGCTGGTGGCGAAGTGGTGAAGCGACCTTCTATCCTGAAGCAGGATGACCTGAAGGAGCTCGATGAGCTGGACCACGATGGAGACGAGGGCTGGGCAGGTAACTCCAAAAATATCTACAAAAAACAAATTGAGTTCACATCAAGTGGTAATAAAAATTAACACACTGTCAAAGCCTTTCAAAAATAATGGCCTATAATCTTTTTACACGGGTTGTTTTAACTTGAAAAAATGACTTAGCCTTTTGTTCAATAAGTTCCGTATTGTGAATTTTTTTTGGTGACTTTATGAATATTAAGCATTGAAGTAAGTTAAACCCAAGTGGAAAAAAAATCTTTTTAGCATTTGAATTAACTTTGTTTGCCGAGATTCAACCACAGCTTAGTCAATGACTAACGACTTATAGAGGAAATCATTTTTTCATTTTGTGACTCATAAAGAAAAGCAGGTTTGCATTGAAGAGTGCAGAATTGATGTTCTACAAACACTTGGTTATGAAGTGTTCTGCCATCTTAATCCTAACAGGGGCTCATGAGGAGATTGATTACTCTGCCAAGTTGAAGTTCAGCGATGATGAAGGAGATGAAGAGGGAGAAGAAGAGGGAACCGAGAGCACGAATGACTCGCGGTGTGTGACCGAGCTGGTTTAGTGTGCAGTAACATGAAATATACAATTACATCACTAGTTTTGGCTGGAAACCTCACTATCTATTATGTGTGATTGTGATTCCAGTGAGCAACAGAGGTCCCAGGATGCACCTCCATCCACCTCTGGCTCTCGGGCCGCAGATAGCGGCGGAGACACCCGCCGGACCCCTCCCTCCAATGCTGACAATGGCCCCCAACCCCCCTCCAGCAAGCCAGGATGGGCCGAGGAGGGAGGCAGTGGCTGGGCTGGGCAGGGACCACCGCCCAACTTCCAGGTAGTGTGCTGTTCATCAGCAGAGATTCTTTGTGACGTTATACTGAGGTCTTGTTTACATGACGACATTTTCAAGTGAGAACGGCAAACTTTTGGTGTGACTTGGCTGTTCGTTAATGCAACAACAGCATTCACAGTCACTGACAGAGGTTTCGAAAAACAGCTTCCAGAGTTCAGCGTTTTCAAAATCTTCTCTCCTTCTCTATGTAATCGATGGAACCTGAATATTTCTGACACACCACACATGCACACTGTGGTTGTAGTAAAAAGCTGTGTACGTGTGCAGTTACGTTGACAGCACAACAGGAATCCAGAGTGTTCCTGTTGCTCAGGCTTTAAAATTTAATAGTGCTTCTCTAGTGAAGCGCATGTTAACTTCAACGTTATCTGAATCATACGCGTGTCGTGATATTACAAAAACACAGCACCCATTAGTAGTGTGATGTGCATGCTACAGTGTTTTCGGTTTGTGCCAGTACGGGACAGGTCGGAACGGGTTGTGCGTTACACTGACTAAAGTTGTGTATAGTACCAAAAGAACCGTTCCCAACTGTTGTTATTTTTCATAACCCCTCCCTTGTGGTACCTGGCACAAAAGAACGACAACCATCAGGAGGGACAACACTACCGTCAGGTGATGGGCAGTAACAGCCGTCACTTTTGACAAAACTGTTTAAACAGCTCATTTGGCTGTATAAACCCTCTGCTGTTTGCATGTGTCACTTTACACACACTAGTTGTTTTGTTAACTTGTTTTCCAAGCTGTACCACAGCATGGAGTCTCTCGTCTTTGCTTGAGAGCTGAGCACCGTCACTGAGGAACGACAGCTGGAGTGAAGCCCCACGTTTAACGTAGTGTATCGACATCATGTACCTGTGTCGTTACGGTCCTGTGCACAACCCCACCAACATGCCAGCCGAGCTCCGTGTAGTGGAGATGCCACACAGAATTTGGGAAATGCCTGCCCGTGCCGTTCTCACCCGTCTCGCAACGGCACAAACTGTACAGTGGAAACGAAGCTTTAATGTCTACAGCTGTCATTTTCGAAACGTTACATCATGGTGTTTTTACTCAATCGTTTTCGTGTGAATGGGTACTAGCGCTTAAAAAAAAAAGTCCAAATTTAAAAGAGGACATTTGCGTAATGTTATGCTCAGTGTGTCTGTCCGTGTAGGTTACTGTGGTGGACTATGGCTAACTGTGTCTGCCTGTATACAGGGGCGCAGGCCTGGATTGGGTGGTCACCGGGAGCAGCCCTCCCCCCCACCTGGGCCGCTCCTCGGACAAGGGCCCTACTCCTTTTACCGACAGGTAGACATCCAGATAGGGCCTCATAGAAAAATCATTGCTATCATTACTCCACCCGCCACCGCCAGTATTGCAGCGCAGCCATCTTTAGTTTTAAGTTCGCCTTTTTCCTTTTGCGTTTAATTGCCGGTGTTGCAATCATTCTTCAAGCCTTTTTCTCCAAAATGGCACCACTGAGCTGTTCAACGACATGTAATAAATTCACATTTATGTTATAACTGTTCAGGACCGACCCCACAACCAAGGTGCCCCCCTTGGGCCAGGGAAGTCTGCCCCTGTCCAGCACCAAGCAGCAGCAGGAGGCCCTACACCTCCCACCCAGCCCGGACTGCTGGTCCACGGTGCCCAGGGAGATGATGAGGATGAAACATGGCGTCAGCGCAGGAAGCAGTCGTCTTCTGAGATCTCTGCCGCTGTGGAACGAGCCCGTCGCCGCCGTGAAGAGGAGGAACGCAGGATGGAAGAGGAGAGGCGTGCAGCCTGTGCTGAGAAGCTGAAGAGGCTTGATGAGAAGCAGCAACAGCAGCAGCAAGGCAGCAACACAGTCGCGGGTGGCAGCAGTAAAACCCCCAGCCTTGATGGAAACTCGACTGCTGCTACGGCCGGCAGCCCTAGTCCATCTGTTTCAGCCTCGTCCCCAAATATCAGCCAGCCCTCGTCACCCTGTGTTGATCCAGAGGAGCCGCCAGTGCTGGCTGCTCAGCCGACGTCCGGTCCTGGAGCGGGAGAACGTCAGCGAGCCAGCAGCAACAGCAGCTATGACTCTAGTGCAGGTAAGCTGTTCTATATACCACAGTCACAAACAGCCACCCAGACTTTAATGAAAGTTCCACCTTTTGATTGAACGATTCAGCACTGCAATTTTTTCTGTTTTTTGTGCAGAGGCTCAGCAGTGTCCGCAGCCTGCTGTTTCACAGCCACAGCAGCCCACACACGAAGTACCGTTACAAGGAGAGAGCAAGGAAGAGACTAGTGGCAGTGCCCACACCCGGGGTGGTAGTGGAAGTGACAGAGGAGTCGACCCGGTGAAGATCGAGAATATCGGAGGGGGAGCAAGTCGTCCAGCCGGAGGTCCTTCTGGTCAGGGATACTCAAAGTACCAAAAGTCACTTCCCCCTCGATTTCAGCGGCAGCAACAGGTTCGGACATGTACATGTTTGTGCGGTCATATTTAAAGGTTTTTTTTCTGCAATAGTCTTGCTCTTTGAAGATGCTAATAATACTGCGCATTGAGTGTTTTATGACACTTTTCTTTCTCCCAAGGAGCAACTCCTGAAGCAGCAGCAGCAGTGGCAGCAGCAGCACAGCCAGGCATCACAAAGCCAGCTGTCTCCCCAGCCCCAGGCACCTCAGGGTCCCTCACCAGGTTCAACGCCACAGCCGGGACCAGGACCTAAGCAGGGCGGACCCCTGTATCAGCCTGGCAGCATGGTGCGACCTCCACCACTGCCAATGAATTTTGACCCTCGCTGGATGATGATGCCCTACATGGACCCTCGCATGATGCAGGGTCGCCCTCCTCCAATGGACTACTACTCAGCTGGCATGCATCCATCAGGTCAGTCCATGTGGCTAGTTAAAGCCATAGACAATGATGCGTCACCTGCTGAAGTGATTAATCTAGCTTAAAATGTTTGATTCCAGTCAACAATGTGTACAGTCTGTTGTTATCTGAATGGATATTTTGTTTTGTAATGTAAATCTTTCGTGATCACAGGGCTGATGGGGCGTGAGCGATCTGATTCTGGGGGCTCTGGTTCAGAGCCCTTTGACAGACAGCAGCAACATCCAGGGCATCCCCATCGCGGGACTCCTCCTATGGATCCAAAGCTGGCCTGGGGGTCGGAAGTGTTCCCTGGCGGCGGGGAGAACCGTGGGCTAACATCCCCTCTGAGGCAGAAGCAGGCAATGGAGGATGACGAGGTGGCCAAAGGGCCCAGGTAGATACACTTGCGTTACTTTTGGGTGTTCAGAAAATGTTTTTCAAGGGTTAACCTTCCTTCTGTGTGCTACATTGTCTATTAGAGTGTCAATCGACTTCACTGCTCTCCATCACTATGAAATTAGCTTTAAGATTTTAAGTCTGTTGAACTGCCTTGACTCTTTCATCCAGTAATGGATTAACTTCAAATTAAATTTTCTTTGTTAGGAGTGACACTCCTCCACATCGCATGCGAGAAGGTGGATTAGGACCCATCCAGCAGCCTAGCTCCACATCTGGGACATCCAATCAAACCCCTCCTCCTGTCGCAAGTCAAGTTGGCACCCAAGGTGGCAGCCACCACCCTCATCACTACATTAGTGGACGTGGCAACTACAGCAACTTCCCTGACCAGGGTGGAAGGATGCCGCCACACCAACACCAGCAGAGGGCGGGTGACAGGGGGAACCAGCCTCATGGCTTCACCCACCAAGATGAAGGGCCACAACGAAGTTCTCAGCAAGGCCAGATATGGGGAGCCCCACATCCACATTATGACCGTAATGGTCGAGCAGACCTCCCCCCTGCTGAGAGCAACTCTCATCACCACCACCACCACGCTCAGCAACCTCACTTCTCTCATCACACACATAAGGCAGAGAGTAACCGGGACAGGGCCGGTGAGGCCCCCTCGAAGAAAACTGAGTCTACTCCCCCTCTTCATCAGCCTTCCCTCTCCTCATCCTGCTCTTCTTCTTCCTCATCTTCTTCTGCTCGGGAGGATGGCACTGTCAAAGGGGCCCTGCATCATCACCCACCACAGAGAGAGAGTGAGACTGGCAATGCGCACGGTCATGGTGAAAGAGGCAACAGCAGCAGTGCTGGCGGTAGCAGTCATGGGAAGCAGGAAAAGACCGGCTCGGCGTTTGCCCCCCATTCCTCCGTTACTGCTAGCCCACCTCCCTCTCAGCACGGCAGTCATAATCAGCCACCGCATCAGCAGCATCCCCATCCCAGATCAAACCAAAGAGGAGGGCGAGAGCACAAGACGGAGACCCAGTGGGGCCCAAGGCCTGGCAGCAACATGGGCGGGGGATCCTCTCATGGCAGGAGGGCCAACAATACAGGAGGCGGGAACAACTCACGTGGAGGAGAGGACTCCTCAAACACTCCATCAGATCACAAGTCCTCCAACCAGACAGGAGGCGGTAACACCAACAAGAGAGCAGGTCCAATTAAGAAACCAGTCTTGAAGGAATTGAAGAAAGAGGGAGATGCTGATGGAGGAGACAAGACAAGCTTTGGAAAAGATAAAGATCAAGATGGTAGTAACCAAGCAACTTCCATGAAGCAAGAGGCCTCGTCTGTTGCCCAGAATGCATCAGCTCCGTCTAAAGATGACCAGGGCCAAACAGGCAAACCCAGGAATGGTGGGAAAGAGCGATCTTCAGGTGGAGGTAGAGCACCCAAAGATGTGGATGCTCCATCAGGATTCACAGGGTCCTCCTCAAGGAGGGACAGAGACCGTTCCTTTGAAAGAGGAGGCGGTGCCCTGCATCACCACGGAGTGCCCCCCAAAGGCGGCAGAGCCAGTCGAGGACGGGGCGGAGAGTTTTATGGCCGTGGCCGTGGTTACCGGGGTACCTACACAGCAAGTACAGGACCCGCTGGTGGCAGCCGGGGTAGAATGGGAGGCAGGAGTGGAAGAGACTACCGCTCGGCTGTTGGTAGCAGTCATGTCCAGGAATCCAAAGGCGAGGGAGCTGGTGGCAGACATGGTCAGGATCGGTCTCAGCACAACCCTGCCAGGGCCAGAAATCGCAGTGAAACTCGCAGCGAGGGTTCTGAGTATGAAGAAATTCCTAAACGGAGAAGGGAGAGGGGATCCGAGACCGGCAGTGAGAGTGCTGCGAGTGACCTGGGCCACTCAGACAAAGAAGAAGGCCAGAAACCCAACACAAAAAATGGCTCGGATAATGCCAACGCCGCAGGCAGTGGAAACAGCTCATCTGTACCACCCAGGGGTTCCCAGGCCCGTGTCTTCACACCCAGGGGCGTGCCCTCAAGAAGGGGCAGAGGTGGTGGAGGTGGTGGGGGAAATATTTACAGGGGTAGTGGCAATATGGCAGGAACTGCTGGGGGACACAGAGTTGGACCCAACTCAGCCCCGCATGGGGGTTCCTCCAAATCATCAACTTCAAACCGCAAACAGCAAGGTCCGCCACAAACCTCTGGACCGAAAGACTTTGGAAGGGGAGGAAACGCAACAGAAAAGAAGGACAAGGCTGCAGACGGAAATCCAACCCAGAATCCAGGGGCCAACCCCCCTCAGCCATCTTTGCCTGCCACAACTCCTGTGACTCTGAGTTCCACTGAAAATGGAGGAGTAGTACCTCAACAAGCTTCAACCAATCCTGCATCAAACTCTGCAGGGCAGAATGCGCTCCCTCTCCCCAACAACCGCGGGTTCCCCCCCGCTGGGTTTGAGCGACCCCCAAGACGGCGCCGTCACGGCCGTTCCCAGCATCAGCAGGACAAACCGCCCCGCTTCCGTAGACTGAAGGAGCGAGAGAACGCTGCTCGTATCAACGGAGGAGTGGGTGTCATAGGAGGAGGAAGGTCCTCGTCTCCATCCATGAATTCAGTCCAGGACAGTAACGGAGCCCCCGTCCCTGCTCCAGTGACAGCGAATGCCCAAAATAACAACCACAACGCCACACTAACTACCAACAATAACAGCAGCGGTGGGCATCTCAGCAATTCAAACCACCACCATCATCACTACAACCAGGGAAACAGTGGTCCAGCCCACCCCCAGCACCCCCACAGCCACGGGGCAAAGTCTCCTGACTTCACCAACCAGAACTCTGACCAGGCCAACGAGGAGTGGGAGACCGCCTCCGAGAGCAGCGACTTCACGGAGTTCAGAGATCGGGAGGGTGGTGGTGGAGGAGGAGGAGGAGGAGGTGGTGGTGGCGGTGGAGGCAGCGGAGGAGGCAGCGGTGGAGGAGGAGGAGGAGGGGGGAAATCCTACCCTTCTCACCACCACCACCACATTGGAAGGGGAGGAGGCGGCGGCGGAGGTATGGTGGAGCGCGAGATGACGGGCAAGGAGCCCGCTGCTAACAAGAGAAGCTTCTCCAGTCAGCGTCCTGGGATGGAGCGACAGAACCGGAGGGTCGGCGCTGGAGGCGGCGGCGGCGGGGGCAGAGGTCCCCGCGGCCCACCGGGCGGCGGCGGCTCTGGTGGTCCTGGCAACGGAGGTGGCAACCGCGGGGAGAAAAGAGGCAACTGGCCCTCACCTAAAAATAGGAAGTGATGGGATAGAGAACATTTCAGATGAAGCCCACCCACATCCCATCCCAGTCCCCTTCAATCGAAAATTCATGGCTTGTCCGTTGGCACCCCTCAGCCCATTAGTGCTTTGTACAGTATACAGAGATGGTTTTCACATTCACCGCCCTCACCCTCCTCTATCCTCCTCTGTCACCCTCACATCTACCGTCCGTTAGTGTGTGTTTCTCCATTCGGTCCGTCTGGTTCTCTGTTTATTTCTCTCTTCCCCCCTCCTCCCCCATCCTTTCTTTTTTTAATTAATTCCCGAATCTCCCCCCTGTTGGATATGAAAAGCATGTGGTTATGCAGTGGAGGTGCACGTCGTCACGACAGAAGACATTCACACGGAGCTTTCTACACATACTTGCATATACAAGCACAAATATGACACCCTCAGAAACATGTGCAGTCATGTGTGTGCAGACAAATTTAAAAAAAGAAAAAAAAAAAAGTGGGTTTAAATTGGCAGAACTGTTTGAACCGGGCTAACTTTTATATGTATGTACCTGTGTATATTTCTACCACACTGTTGGCCTTGGGTGGTATTCAGTAGTGCAGTCCTGCATTACTTCCCTCACGCAGGGAACAAGTGCAGCTTCATCTTTTAACAAGAACAATGTACCAGAAATGTTTTGTTTGTCTTGTTGGTTTTTTTTTCTGTTCTGTTTGGCCTTGTGTCAGTTGTGTTTAAGCCTCTGAGAAATATTAGGGGTGTGTGTGTGTGTTTTCTCCTACCAAGCAGGTCATTAAAAATATCTTTTTACTCAATTTCCCAATTCCTCTTTTCGCTGGCTTTTTGGTCTCTGACAGTTTGTCTGAATACTGTGATTAGACCCAGTGAAGTACTACTGTTCAGCACTCATTCACATTGATTCATCCTTAATATCCATGTTTCTGCTGCTCGTTCACATACACACTGTGGATTCCCCCCCCCCCCCCGACTCGCTGACCTGCTGTGATTCTCCGTAGCAGCCTCCCCCCTGCACAGTTTCTGCACACAGCAGAAATGGAAGCATCAGTCGTTTCTCCCTCATGAGTTTTGTTTACCCGATAATGGTCTCCATAGCTTTGTGGATTGATTTTTACCTTCCATTGTTTTTCTTTTTTGTGGAGACACTTCCCCCCCCCCCCCCTTGATTTCCTCCCTCGAGGTGAAAGTCCAGTGGATGTTGCCAGTGGAATAATGAGATCCATGGAAATGTAGTTCATGGTAGCCTAAAGAAAAGGTTTCATGAAATAGTTTATGCATTTTAGTTTAAATAAGCACTCCCTATAGCAGAGAACATCCTCGCTTGCCGTTTTTTTGTTTTACCTCTTGTTTTGATCTTGTTTTTGTGTGTGTGTGTGCGGGGGGGGTTGAGTTACATGTAATGCAACAGGACAGGTACTCTGTCTGGGCCCAGAGTACCACCTAACCACCCCACCCCACCACACCCACCACCGCTCTGTGGCACGATGCACTCTGTGCTCCTGTGGAGACTCCTCACTCCACCAAGGACTCCTTATCTGAGGAAGTTTTTGTTTTTGTTTTTTTCCCCCAGTGTGTGTGCTCGGGACGACTGTTTAAGCCCAGAAACAAATCAAAATCCAGGATTTTCCCGCAGTTCACCACACGGTTTTCCAAGATTTTACTTGCGACAAATAAATGCCGACCTGGAGCGAGTGAGGGAATGCTGGGTCGATGTAGGATTTACTGGTGCGAGCGTAGTTTGTGTCACACACAAAGAGACATGGAGACGACATCCGATTCTGTCATCTGCATTTGTTCTGTCACTGCTGTAAGTTGGGGTTTGTTTGTTTACTGACAACAGTTTGAAGATCGTGTCTGGGATGTTGTAGGGCATTTGAGGATGTGTGTGTGCGCGTGTATGTGTGTGTGTTTTTGTTTTGTTTTGTTTTTTTTCTGGTGTCTGTGTAATAACGGGGAACGGGTGGGGACCAGAGGGTTAACGTGGATGGCAAGCTATGTCTGCCTTGTTTGCCCACATGTTATTTAACCAATATTAAGACAATTCTACTGTTTCTTAAATACATCCACATATATACATCCAGCTGTGTGTATATGTTCATCATCCAAATGAAGAACCTGCAGTGGAGAGCTCCACCACTTGTTTTGTATAATTTAAGCGTACATTCTTCAGCAGGCAAGTGAAGTTGGGACATATTTTATTTTTCACTATGACTTCTCTAAGCATGAACACGCCCATGGGTGCAGCTTGCCTTGCCTGTTACTGGTTTATACATTGATAGCTGTACACTTAACACTGGCTCGAAGAGTCCTCCATCCCTCCTTAACTCTTAACGTTGATGTGCGCATTATTGTATGTACCCATGTTAAAAAGAAAAAAGTAGTGTATTCCAGTTTAAAAAAAAAAAAAAGAAGTACTCAAAGATTGTATTGTTTCCAGCATTACAGAGGTACCACGAGTGGTTCAAGCTGTTTTTAGCATTTATGGTTTTATTAATGGAACCGTAATATACACACATGTATGTATATTGGTATGTATCTAAGTTTTGTCTACCCCAACTTACATTCCCACAAACAAATGTTGCCATTTTTAGTTCAAGGGAGCAATGTACAAGCAGAGAAGTGTCTTATTATAATAAAGTTATACAGAGAAGGCAAAGTTAAATAAACTACTTTTGATTTAATTGAACAAATGTGTTGCAGAGTGTCTTTTTGAGTTTTGGTGAAATGGATCATTTAACTGCACTGTTTTACTGTGAGCGATTAAAAGTACTTACAGCAAATAATGACATACATGATACTTTATTAAATGATACAGCAAACCAAATCGGAACATTTCCTAACCATGTGACATATGCTATTGTGTCAATTAGTATCTAGGAAGTGGAGAATGGGCAAACAGAGAACTTCCTACTCGGAGCGTGGGAATTTATGTTTCCAACAGCTAAAAGTGTGAAGTTCCCAGCAGAAGGCATCACAGTAAAAATACACTCCAATCCAGGTGTTCATGGTTTTATATAGTGCTTTCTTGTAAATCAAAAAGCTGCTGGGTGGTTTTGATGCACGTTTCTCCCAGCTTTTTCCATGCCTGTACTGACTTTCTGAAGTGATTGGTAGTTTAATTGATTAATTGATTTAAAAAAAGTCGATATTCACTTTTACATGACACTAACTGAGATATTGTTAACATTTCACTCTTCAAACCCAGAGCTTCTATATTACATCATTCACACTGGGAGAACATGCAATCTCCACACAGAGGCTCAAACTGTCTCACAGTGAGATGAGAGTTAACTATTGCACTGCCTTGAAGCATCAAACACAAACATTCAAGAGAAAAAATATTTTATTTGCCTTTTATACAATTTAAGTTGAATTTTATTGGCATCATGCTTTTCTGCCCCATTTAAATTGATCATGAAATATAAACCTACATTTTATATTGTCCGTGTTTTGCTTCATGTCTATCTTTGCCCATTAAAACACACATAAATGCAAAAGAAAAGGATTTTAGTCCTTACCGAGAGAGACAAAACTCTCTCACATCTCAGGGGTAAACAACGGATGCAGTACCGAAAGTGACCAGGGGAGGGCGGCAGCGCGCAGGCGCTCAGAGGCCGGAGGACGAGGCGGAAGAAGAAGAAGAAGAAGCAGGTAACCTACGGGGTGAACTGGGAGCTGGTGTCCATCTTATTTACAAACTCTTAAATTATTTTTCTGATCTACTAGAGATTTCCAAGAGGGCGAAAGCTGAAATCACAGTAAGTCGACGCAGCTGTTCACGCTGAACGTCTGCGGCTTTTTGGGGCGCTGGGAGCCGAGCAGAGAGCTGATCTTTGTCGCGGGGCCTGTTTTCTGACGATGCGCCATATCGAGTTTCTGCTGTTAGCTAAGAGCGACTACATCACCCGGTGTTTGTTTAAAGTGTCCTGTACGTCTAATGCAGGTTTTATTATCTGTGAATTATCTTTAGTTAGGCGTGTTTTAGATTGACCACACCTGAAAAAGTATTCCATAAGATCGAGTATTTGGACATAAACGTCCTGAAGATGACACAGGATAGCTAGCTTCGCTTCCATTAGCCTTTAGCGGCCAATACGCCGCTAACTTATTCTCTTAAATATTGTCTCTTTAGAATGTGCAAATTTAGAGTTAACTCCAAATATATTTGAAAGTCAGCTGAAGCAACTAAGTACAATTGATTGCAGTTAATTCAGTGGTTTGTTGAGGCACGTCTGCAAGTGGGTGAAAACACCTCATTGTGAAAACAGAAACAGATTAAACACATGTCACATCTGATAAAAGCGGAATTAAATTCATGTAGCGAGACGGAGATCCTGTAAAATGCTCTGAATCGATGATAGTATCGTTTGCCTGAGTTGCGTCATCTTAAACCTTTATCAGAAAACAAAGTTTGATATCCATACTCAAAGATAACTCAATCACTAATGTCACTTGGGAAGTCCCTTTATGGACAGGTTTTTGCATGCTCATTGTTTAAAATTGAGCATTATCGTCTTGAGTCTCGCATACAGCCCATTTGCTCAATTTGTTTTGTAGTTATTCCTCTGTGAGTTATTTTCCATTAAGAATATTTGTTCTGCATTCTTGTGCCACTGATCTTTTATTGGTGGTGTTTCTTTACCCCAATTTCTTGTGAGTGATTTCCACAGATTGAACTAATTGTCGTCTGTAATTCTTACTTGAAGCTTGTTTTCCCATTTTTCTGTACTTGACGTATGAAGTCAGTCATTCATATCCAGTTGCATGCTGTGAGGCAATTTTGAATGCAGCACATTGATTTGTTGCTTTGGCCCTTTCTCAGGTCTTCAGACATGAGCAGTTCAGAAGAAGTGTCATGGATCTCCTGGTTCTGTGGACTGAGGGGAAATGAATTTTTCTGTGAGGTGAGTCTCACTGAAAAGGACGGCTTCCTGATCATCACGATAACAACTACTCATATTCAAAGAAAATATTACACACTTTAATCCTGCTTCAGTGAATTAAAAAATCAATATGCTTCCAAAAGTTCAACCTTTCAAAGAATTTGGTGTTAGTTTGCTTCGTCTTAATTATTCTTGTGTGCAGCAGTGTTTGCTGTCAGCCTTACTGTTATGTCCTTATTTTTGTCTTTTGAAACAGTGACGTAACAATGTAAAGTTGCCAGGTCACTTCAGTAGATTTCTAAATTAACCCACCTCACCACCTCTGTTCCATCCCGTTTCTTTAATCAGTGTAATCAGTGGGTCAGCCTGTCCTGTCAAACATATTTGTGGGATAATTAAATCAGCTCCTGGGTTGCGTTCATGTTGGAGGTAGGACAGAGCTACATTAAACAAGTTAGGAGTTGAGATGTGAGCGTTGCTTAATTTTTGAGCAGGAGGTCAATATGTGACAAATAAAATGTCACATATGGTCACATGGTCCTTGCAGCTTGGCCTCATTGCTTCTTTTTGCTGTTGACTTTCACTTTCGTGAAGAGCATGAAACAGAGATGTTGTATACATGGTTTGGATTCATATAAACAGGCCAGTGATTTCTGCCTACCTTGACATGTTTCGGCTGCCAAGCTGCAGCCTTCCTCAGAAGCTTATATGAATCCAAACCATGAATACAAAAAAAGGCCTAATGAACCTGATCGGACTAGAGATGTTGTATATTTTTCTAGGTTTTTAAAGGATTCATGGAACTATGTGGGCATATTTGAGGTGTTATATTGTTAACTTCGTATAATGCAGCAATATGATACGTTGCACTTGTATTTACGTTGTGTTGTACTTACCTTGAAGTGCAGCTACTGTTGAAGTTGACCCCAAGGCTGTTCTGAAATCTCTGTGTGTTAAAGCTTTCCTGGAAGAGGCCCATTCCTCTTTCCCGTGTGCGAATGCAGGATCGACTGAGGGAATTAAAAACCATTGCTTCTCCTGTCCGGCTTCTCTGATTGCAGGTGGATGAAGACTACATCCAGGACAAGTTCAATCTGACTGGGCTCAATGAGCAGGTTCCCCACTACCGCCAGGCCCTCGACATGATCCTGGACCTCGAGCCAGGTCTGTATTATAGCATTCACATGTCCAAGTTTTAATCAAGTTCTGGTTAATAACAATTTCTTTACATGTCTCATTACAGAAGCCTGAGGTTTTCCATCTCACGATGAATAGAAACACCTGGCAGCATTTGATATTAGCTTGTGTTTTTAGTCATGAGGTGGTCTCAGGCGAAATCCTGGTTGCTTTTTTTTTCTACTTGAGATTTCAAAACAGCACCCAACAGCCCAGGTTTTGTCTTGAAGTCATGTTAGATTTGAACAGATCTGAAGAGCAGCAGGAATACCTCCCATGATCACAAAGTTCCTCATGGAACTTTCATGCCATTTGGGCTTCTTTGATGTCACATCTTCAGAAATTCTTCTTTTCTCTCCCTCTCATTCTCTGTCTCTCTGTTTCCCTCCCTCCTTTTAAAAACTAAACATCTGTCTTTGTAGAAGCTGGAGTTCTCCCTGAACCTCTGATCTCATTGGTCACAGTTTTGCATTTCTTTCAACTGTCAAAAACACTGAGCCTGGTAGAAACCTCCGTGTTTCTGTTTTTAGATGAAGAGCTGGAGGATAATCCCAACCAGAGTGACCTGATCGAGCAGGCGGCCGAGATGCTGTACGGCCTCATCCACGCACGCTACATCCTCACTAACCGAGGCATCGCACAGATGGTCAGTGTCACAATTCAGTGCCGTGGTTTTTTAACGGAAACCTTCCTCTCCCGTTTGGATCTGTGTTCGTGGCTCAGTTACACTTCACCCTGGTAGAACAGTCTGTTTATTGGTCTCACAGATCTCCTGCCTCACTGGCAGCTGGTAGCTCTCAAACTTTGGTTTCGACAGCTCCTCTTATAGCATGTCGTCTCTTCGGACATCAGAGGCTTTTTAAGTGATGGAATTAAAAAAGGGAAAAAAAATTCCATGTCTTTGAAAATGATAATTGCTCACTAACTGATTGTTTCTGTCTTCTCAATCTTTTTTTTTTATGCTGTTTCAGTTGGAGAAGTATCAGCAGGGAGATTTTGGCTATTGTCCCCGAGTCTATTGTGAGAATCAGCCCATGCTTCCTATTGGTGAGTCAGACAATGCTTCAAATGTCCTTAAAACAGCTTGTATGTGTTTGTGCTGTTGTCACTTCTACCAAACAACGCAAGATGCTGGGAAGCTGTTAACATGGGTCACAGCTGCTTATCTAAGGTCTCGACCCCGTGTTCAGCGCAGAGAAACGTTCACTGGATGTTTCCTTGTTGCGTTTCAGTTAGCCTTTGTGAGTTTGCATCCATGTAAAGCATTATTTTAAAGATTAACTTGAGAACAGTGGAATGAAAGAAGACTGATAAACATGATCCCTCTCCACTGCAAACACCCGGGTTCTGTTGAAATCAAAATTTACACGGATGTCCTAACATCAGTACAAACTAACAGTGCCTTTGTTGTCCCATACTGTAACGTTGTAAATCTCACTTGTTCCTCTTCCTCTCCAGGCCTGTCGGACATCCCCGGAGAGGCCATGGTGAAGCTGTACTGCCCTAAATGCATGGATGTCTACACACCCAAGTCCTCCAGGCACCACCACACAGATGGAGCCTATTTTGGCACTGGCTTCCCTCACATGCTCTTCATGGTTCACCCGGAGTACAGGCCCAAGCGGCCCGCCAATCAGTTTGTCCCAAGGTCAGTGTGGATGGAAGCGCCGGAATACGTGCACGCAGTCACATTTCTGCCAACAAAATGCCAATTCCCTTCACTCCTCAGACCACTTTCATGTGAAATGCTGCTGTACAGACAGTCCGTCCTTTCTCCAGTCACAACAGCCACGCCACGACACGACACACACTTTGCCGTCAGGCCTCCATAAAGTTGTGCTCTGAGTGATTCTGCAGCGGCGTTAACGTGCAGAATATGAATTCATCATGCACTGGAGATGCTGTGCTCTGTAAAGACGAGTGCTCAGCAGCCATTTGGCCTCTGGGTTCTGAAGGTTTCGGTGTACGTGGCAGTAAGTTTGCCTGTTTGCCGGCTTGATCCTGATATCGGGCGACTCCCTGACTCACGCTGTGCTGTTGTCTCTCCAGTGTCAGGCGATGAGGGTGGAGTGATGAAAAATAGCGAGAGTTTAAGATCACACGTCCCTGCTCTCCCTAAAAGCAAACACACAGCTAGTCATCGTGCAAACAGCATCATCAAAGCCACTGTGTGTGTGTGTGTGTTTGTGCGACTCGTCTATAACATAATTATTTCTTCAAATATTCTGACGGTTTTTTTTTTTTCCCCCCTTTTCCAGGCTCTACGGGTTCAAGATCCACCCGATGGCTTACCAGCTGCAGCTGCAAGCTGCCTCAAGCTTCAAGAGCCCCGTCAAGGCCATCCGCTAGAGCCAGGAAGAGCAGGACGATTCCTACGGAGCAGAGAGAGAGAGAGGAGTGGAGGAAAGAGTTATGATCAGAAGGAGAGGGGTCATCTGCGTCTCGCAGGGCTTCTGCAGATGCCCCCTCTCCCACCCTCAAGACTGTATTATTTTTGGTTTAGATTAGGGCAAATGAAAGAGTGTGAAGGGTTTTGAGTGTGAGCGAGACATCAACACCCAGCCGTTATCTTAACCACACACACACACACACACACACACAAACTTGGGTTTCCATGCACGTCTCGCACCAAACTAACCTGTGCCGAAAGCAGAAGGCGAGGTGGACCTGGCTCTCCGCTGCTGCAGGTCACTCCCACCACGAGCACACAGTCCAGAGTTTATCGGTGGGAGGCCGACAGTCGCACTCCTCTGTCTGAAAGACGGAGGAGTAGAGAAAAGGCACCGGCCGGAGCCGGTCGTCACGCCCGGCTCTGTGTTTGGCACAGTTTGGTGAAGAGTGATGGTCAAGCCCCGCCCCCTCCCCATCCGACCCCCTGACCCCCCCCCCTCCGATGCATGTCCACCCAGGCTGGCACTCGCAGAGACAGTCTGGACGCCGGCTCTTCTCTCTCTGTCAGTCTTGTCGTGAGAATTTGGTTTGTCTGAAGTTTTGTGGAGTTGATGCACAAAGCAAGTCCGTTAAATTTGCCTTAAAGTACAGAGAAGCAGGAGGTTTTACTTTGGGGAAAAAGCCCTTTTCTTTTTTCTTTTATCAGAAGGCGTAGAGTAGAAATCGGTCGATCTGTGGCGACTCTTTGGATCGTCAGTTGTAACGAAGCCCGTGTCTTTCTCCGGCTGTCTGTGCGCGTGTCAAACTCCTGTCTGTGCCGGTCCCCACCTCAGAACAAAGCCTCTGCTGTTATTGTTTGTTTTGTTGTTTGTTTTTCGAGCCCCCTCCATAGCAGCAGGTTTTTTTTTTTTTTACTGTCACACAGCTTCGTCTCTGCTGCACAAGCTGTCCGACGTTTGGGGGAAATAGTTTGATTCCTTTACTGGCAGAGCAGATGAGATCAATGCCGCTGTAGAGGAAGTTAACGGCAGCAGCCGCTCGGCTGACACCTCGAAACTCGCGTTCTTCAGAATGTAAATCCTTGAATTATGGAAAAATAGCCAGTTAGTACCTGTTATGTCATCTGGGTCAAATAATTGGATTAGGGTGTTGTGAGCAAGGTGTTCATATTTATTTTCAAGTCCAGTTTGACGAACGTGGCGTGAGCTCTGTTCTCAGCTGTTTTAATTAACCGAGCAGCTCCAAAGCTCTGCAGCCTGTTCCGGTGTTATGGAGAGTTCTGCAAGGCTGCACATAACAGTTTAGTTTAATTTAATGTTTAAGCTATTTTAAATTCAGCGTATGTGATTTTATAAAATGAGTGTGCCGTTTCTGATCTGGTATTGGAAGTTTCCTCTTATTTACATAACTTGAGCCTCTCGGGGAAACATGTACCTTACACACGTGTTCATCGGTTTAGATTTAATGGTTACAGTCTTGACTGAATAAACCAGGGATCACAAACCTGCTGAATAATGCACTCCCTCGTTTTCACTCGCTACGACACTGAGAAGTCCAACTGTGGTGCACGCACTTATTCCAGGTCTGTTTCTGAGGAAAATCAATGAAGCATTTCCTGCACACTTCAGTGAAGGGATACAATTCTCCACAGTCGTGCAGAACTCGGCGTAACACCGGGCTGTGAGTGGTTGCTAGGCAACCTCATTAAATAAACTGAACTACTGGTGTGTGAATGCAGCTCAAACTTTTTTTATCGGTGGTTTTTGTGTGAGTTAAATCCACTCAAAACGCTTTATAGCTCCTTTTTATTATTTTTTTTTAAATTGATTTCTGGCTGGCTGCAGTGTTGCAGCCCAATCATTGACCACAAACGGTGCTGTTGCAAGAAAAAAATAAAAAAAGAACAAGTGCAGTCTTCATAAAATGTGATCCGATGTGTCGACCCTGGTACCACATTCAGAGCAGCGTTTAACGTTCTAACTCAGCAATAACTTCCACCTGGCTGATCCAGCAGCTGCTGATCAGACCGGCTTCGGACTGTCCTTCCTCACAGTTACTTCAGCTCACCGGACTCTGAAGAGGAACACATCGTATCAATTGTTTCAGTTCCAGTGGAAGCAGTGGCTGTCTAATTGAGCCACTGCTTCCCCTGGGACTGTCGCTCTTTAGTGGATCTGTTCAGTAAAGACACGAGATGTGGCAGCTGTATGTTTGGTATGAGGTTCGGCACATAGTCTATAATTATTTGTGACTTGGTCGGATCTCATTTGAGGATCAATTGATGCAGAAAACCAGGAAAGTCCTCATCATTTTTTTTTTTTTTTTTTTAACCTCAAAATCTGAATCATTTAGCTTTTATTTCATTTTTTCTGTGGGTTTCCAGGTTCTCTGCAATTCACTTGAAATCTGAGATTAAAGTTAATAGCATGAAGCCTTTGTGCTCTTCTTTTTTTTTTAATCTAAAATGCACCAATGCCACAAATCAGAAGCAGTTCTGTGTTCAAAACAGGAAATTCTGAAAACATGCATCCTGTTGAAACGAAATAACCGACAGATCAAAGTAGGGAGGTTTAGTTCCGACTGGACAGTATTTCTGTGAAGATCAGCTGATCATTCACCGTCTGCAGCTATAGATTTAACAGAAAATGTCTTTCATTGTCCATCTGCTCTGCACGGAGTATTCCCCCAAAAGTCGGCCTGCGTCTGTAGGGATCGAGGAGACCCGGAGAGTCTAGACAATCTGAATCCTTCAGCTCACTCCACCTCGGCACTGATCCTCCTGGTGCGTCTCCACAGCACAGTCTTTATTTATGTTGCGCTCCAGAGACAGACCGACCGGCCGCTCGTCTTTCAGCGTGGCAGAAGATGAGCCGCCCTCCCTCCACTCGCCTTCCTCCCTCCCCTCGGTGTGGCTGCTTTAGACTTTAGTCGTTCGGGTTTTCATGAAACAGAAAATTGTATTTATGTGTGCAGATTTTAACTTTTGTCTCTGTGTTCGTCTTTCTGCTAGTGTGGGAGGGTGAGCAAGGATCCAGAATTCTCAATAAACTTCTATTTTCTTTTCATATTCTTCTGTCAGTTCTTCTCATTTCAAGACGCACCTTCGTTCTGATGCCACACAGCGTCAGTAGAGGGAAAATATTAAACTGTTTTCCAGAGTCGTTTCCTAACAGCAGACAAGGAGAAAAAAAAAAAAACTGTACCTGCATTCCCACCATTTGTGTGTGAGTGAGTGTTTTTGAGCTTGTAGGAGGATTTCTGCGGTGACAGAGGGTGTGATGCTTGTGGAGCTGCTGGGTGTGGTTTGACTGGTATTTCACATGACTCTGACTGAGGACAAACACGCATAATCATAAGATCTCAGTCATGCTTATGCAATTCTTAAAATTAAATTTGGGATGTCGATACTTTTTCAGATTGAAGGAAACTCGAACGCCAAGTAGAAACGGAGCCAAACTGCCGCCTTTGTTTGCGTTGGAACGAACACGGCGAGGTCACCTGGAGAGTCTGCAGTCGGGACTTCTTCTCCAGTGACTCACATGCGGTGTTTTTTCCCCCTCTGTGCAGCTCCCGGCCGGCTGAGCCGTCTTCATGTGGGCCGCTGCCTGTCAGTTTTTCCACAGGGAGAAGAGGACGAGGTTTCCTCATGACTCAGGATAACCTCAGACCGCAGCCTGGGACCTGCCCTTCCCCTTCCACCGAAATCCTCTCGTCTGCGAGGAAAGAGCCTTGTTTTCAGTTTTTCTCCAAGCTCCTGAGTGCAGGATGAAGCTCGGCTCCTGTGCAGGAGCAGCAAGTTCCCCCCCCCCCACCCCGTCGGTCTGTTATGCAAGAAGCGCTTTTCAGGTTTTATAGGAAAACTGTTTCCAGAGTGGGACTGGGCCCCGCTGAGCCGCAGTCATGTGAAACACTCATCCTTTGCTTCTCCACGCCCAGGAACCCTGTTGCACCATTTTCCTGGGATGTCGCTCTGCGACAGATACAGCTATTAAGGAAATATGCAGACCACAGCCGAGAGCAGGATTTGAAAATCTGCTGATAGAAAAGATTTCTGTGTGCTCAGTATCACGAGAGCGTCGCAGATTAGATGGTTTGTGTTTTGCAGGCCGGTTTCAGACGTTATCCTCTCTTTTAATGCTGCAGGGAAAAAACTGCAGATAACATTAAAAACCTGAGGTATTTTCCAGCCTCTGATAGAAACGAATAACACTGGAGTCTCCTTATCGTGGCACCTGGTGGAGCTCAGGGAGCTTTAGGCAGCAGGACAACATTTGGTCCTCAGAGTTGACGAATTGGTGGGTTTGCATGTTTTTCCTGTACGTGGGTTTTTACTCCTGATACTCCAAATTCCTCACACACCAAAAACACGCATTTGAGACTCTAAGATTGCCTGCATTTACATGTAGCATGAGAAAAGGGAGGCTAGTAGTCATGTTCTCACTGAAAGGTGTAAAGTTAAACTGCCTAGTTAAATAAGAAAAACTGTTACTTCCTGGAGTTTGTCCATCTTTCCAGTGTTTTGTAAGTTGGTTTCCTGCAGCGTGGACACTGATTCAGCCTCCCCGGGACATGAATGTCTTTACTCTGACTTCATTCTCAGTCCTTTTGTCCACAGAGGAACCAAAATGTTGGATTTGGAAGATTTTCCTGTGAGTTTTCCCTGCATGTGTGACGTTTAGCCACAGGGAAACAGAAGTTACTCGCTTTCTCTACCTAAAATCTGCACAATGGCTTTTAAATGTGAACATTTGTGTATGCCAATAGGCACACAGTTACTTCTGTTATTCTATCTTTGCTTGTTCCAGTCACAGAAATGACACATATAAACATTCAAAAACTAACTTTTTGAAGCAAAAAAACAAAAGTTATTTAGATGATTTTATTATGGAAATGGGATATATAAACAGGAAGTCTTGGTCTTACATTTATCCTCTTGTGCAGCCTCTGAAAATAAGGAAGTACAGACACATGAAAGATCAGCCTGAGTGAGAATTCCTTTGTTTCTTCGCACCTCTGCTGAGTTCTGACATGCAGAGTTTGGTTTGAAAGCATGAAGTTGTCCTCATCAGACCTCAGGAGCTGCTTTCAGCTGACTTCCCAGACTCAGACAGCTCTCTTATAAACTGCAGAGCAGATGTTTTGTGGTCAAAGCCATGTGAAGGGTTGGCAGTGTTGTACTGGAGAAGGTGAAATCTGGATATTTTCTGCCCTGGGAGATCATTTTTGACTATATTTACTGACTTTGCGTCACTTTTGAGAGAGTGGGTAGATTCTCCTGAAATGAGGTTTTCTTATCTGCGATGATGACTCCTGAGCGTCTGACTTCACATGTGACCGTGACCACTGCTGAGCTGGAAACTCAGAAAACACTCCTGAGATGACGGACTTCGCATGACAACAAACATCCAACATGTCCGCCCTCACACTGCTGCCATCACAGACAGAAGGGGACGCATGGAAAAGTCGCTTTCACATTAAAACACACGATCAGACCACAGGTGGTGGATCCGTGACTGTGAAAGTTCACAGTTTTATTTGCAGCGATTTTATGGAAGCCAAGTTTTGACCGGCTGAACGCCGCTGCTCTCACTTCACAGCCGAGAGCTTAAAGAGAACCCACGGTGGCCACAAAACCCTGCGTGAATTCCTGTCCGGATCCACTGATTTGTTTGTTCTGACTTCAGCAGCGAGCCTCAGGAGAAACCTGTTGCCGTGCACCAGCGGCTCATTTTCAGGAAGCAAAAACACAGAAACCATGGACACTTCCGCTTCGCTTCGTTTCAGGAAGACAGGGCCTTCTGCGGCTTCAGGAGGAGGGAAAGTCCACAAACACCACCTCAAAATCACAGAATCAGTCCTGAAATGCAGGAAAGAATCTGAACAGGAAGTTTTTGTTGAAGTGAAGATTTCAGTTCAAAGGTTCTTCTTGGTTTCATATTTAGGTTAATCTGTAATGTGAATGAATGACGAGAGGCTTGAAATGTCTCCAGGACACCCACTGATCCTGAGCAGACTTATCTGAAAAATAAATCCTACAATTAATCGAGAATACTTCAAAGATCCAACTTAACATTTTATCAGTCAAGTGAATGTTTTTGGTAACTTTTTTTGTTGATCATAAGTTAAATAAGCTTTTGATTAAATATCAGAATAATGACAATTCACACTAGGAAAAAGGTTAACTGGGTGCCTCTTAGTTACTTTCAGACATTAAATATTGATATAAAGCTGTGTGAAGGCGTCCTGCAGTTGGTATTTTTATACAGCCTATAACTTTAAAAACTGATTTTATTACATTAATATCCTTAAATAACTTTTTTTTCAAATTTCAAAAGTCATTTATAAGTAATTGAATAATCATTTTCATTTTCTCAGAATGTGATGATGCTCTGTGAAGGATGGAGGGAAGCCTCATTGAAGGTCTGAAGAACAGAGAAAGTTGTTTTCTCTCTCAGAGCCGCGAGAAGTTTAGTCTCAACTTGTTCTCTAAACCTCATCTGGCGGAATATTTCTTTTTATCACTTTAAGTTCCTGCCACCTGTTTTTCTCTCCTCATTGATTAAACTGCAAAGTGTGATATCTAAGAAAGTCAATATTAGCTTTTTTTTTTTAGCCTCTTTTATATGAAGCTCATGTCTTTTTCCTTTCATGTCTTTGTGGACTGCAGCTGCGTCACGGCCTCTCTGCTGTGACACACTTCCTCTTTATCCTTTCTTTAAGTACCACAATTGTGCATTAAATGGGATTTTTTTGTGTGTGTGTTTCCTTGTGATCAAATGTTTTTTGTTCTTTTCCCTCCAGCACTGAGTCTCTCTGGACTCCCAGGTGACCCTCGTCAACATTACCGAACTCCCCCATGCAGTGAGGTGGTTGATCATTTGCATGTTGCACGTTTGGTCGTGGGTTCTTCTTTGTGCCTTCTCCCACAGTTTGGATTTTCGTCTCTCCCTTATCGTCTCTGGCCCTGGCGGAAGAAGGGTTGCTTTGGCAGATCTCTGCCCCACGCCCTCACATGAATTGAGAAACGCCGGGGATCTGTGGGCAAAACAATGGAGGCATTTCACGGGGCACAAACAGCCTCCCTCTCTGCAAAGCATTTCAAAACCATGACTCTGAAGGTACCGTTTCATAACGGCGTGCGTGCATGTGCCAGTCACTCGGAGGCCTCGGCTGCGTTTTGTTTGCAGACGCTTGCAGACAAACACAGAGAAATGTTTGGGCTCAATGGAGGCAGGTCGGGACGTGTCGAGTTCCCTCCAGCTGGAGGCGTTTCATCACTGTCTGTCTGTTTCAGCCATGAAGCTCAGAATGGGAGGAAGGAATCACAGGAACCTCCCTTCCTCAGCTCGCGCTCAATCACACTCATGGGCCTGATTTTACATCCATGCAAGAGGAAAAGCTCAATGCAAGGTTCAAACTTATTCCCACTCCTTTGAGTCAGTGAGATTTAGGCTCTTTGCATTTTTAGTAATCAGTAATGTAACTTGACTCTTTCACCAATTGCTTGTAGCAGATGTTTCACAGAAATCTAGTAAGAAATTCATCATATGAGGAGAAAACAATGAATAATGTGTGATTTTTGAAAGTGATTCAAGCTCGAAACTCTTTCTCTTTGTTGTTTCCAGAATAAACCTGTTAATTGATCGAAGGACTCCTATCTCTGTGTGTCCCTGAGGTGAACGACTCCATCAGCTGATATTCACATTGATTTATTAGTTTACTGAAGCATGTTGCAGTTCAGACGTCATCTGAAAATACTTCAAAATTAGAATTCTGTGGCCACGAAATATTAATATTAAGCCACAAAATACTAAAGTGTCTCCACAAAAGAGTCATTTTTTGCCTTGAAAATTATTTTTTACAACAAAATATTCATTTGTGGCCACAAAATGATCATTTGAGGTCTAAAAATACTATAATGTGACCATGAAATAGTCATGTGAGGCCACAAAATTGGTCGTATCAGGCTTCAGAGAATGAAGAATCAATCCAAAAGAAAAAAGAGTGTATTGACAGATACACGCCAAGGCCCTGGTAAAAGGTTCTTCTGCACGTGCTCAGTAGAGGGACAGTTTAAAAACAAAGTTTACTTGCAGAGCGCCACCCCCCGACATGAAAACCACATTGTTTTCAGTGTTTCCCTTTAAATTGACATCGTTTTCAGAATGTTGCAGTGTAAATTTGAAACTTTGAAGTGTGTGTGTGTGTGTGTGTCTGGGTGGGATTCAGGGTGGGGCTCAGTGACATGTGATGGGAGGAGCAGAGTTATAAATGAAGCAGGGCGGAAAGAGTGAGTCTTATTTCTAACGGAGCTCCCGGACAGGCACACACACACACACACACAGAGCGTAGACTCTCTCAGCTCCTTCTTCTCCCATTTTGTGCCTTTTTAGTAACTTTTTTTCCAAGATGAACAGAATTATTGTGCAGCTCCTGGTGGTCGGATTCTGCTTCGCCATGGGTAAGAAAACATCTATTTATTCTGAAATAAACCTTTACCTTCTTATGCAAAGCAAATCATCCACGTATTAATATTTAGTAAGTTTATTTTCCAACAAAAATAGCACTTTGACATGTCTGTTTTGTTACAGTGCTTTTTTTTTCCTCCACTTTTAAACTTTTCCCAGAGCTTAAAATTGAATGTCCATTTTTTTTCCCCTCTTTTGAAATTCACATCAGATCCAGTCAAACGCGTTTTGTTGGACTGAAACTGTTGTTGTTTGAGGTTTTTTTCTGGTGGTTTTGGGAGTAATGTGCCATTATCTGTTGCTGCTGAGGTTTGCAGAGCAGCTTTGCCTCTTCACTGGGTGTGTTCGCTTCACACAGCAGGGCTGCTTCCACAAGCTTTCAGGACCACTGGGCTCACTTCAGGAGGCCCACCCCACCAGAAAACACCCCCTATGCCCCCTTCAGGAGGCCCACCACACCAGATAATACCCACTTATGCCCCCAGGACAAATGCAAAAGCACACTGTGCTGCAAACTACACCTGTGCACAAATTTAGTTTACCTACAGGATCTGGTAAAGAGGATGTTTCTGGTTATGAAATGATGAACATTGAGCTTCTGTTTGATACACATCAAGCCGAATAACACTAAAAATGTTGAAAATTAAACACTGTACAGAAAGTAATGTCTATTTTTAAATGGCTTACCAGTTGAGATAATTTAATAAGTTGAGGGATAAACAGAAATATGAGTTAATCCTGTTAAAATGCAGCTCAAAATAACCTCAGTGCAGGCTGAAGCGGGCGACCGTGTTCGTTTCCATTATATTGGCCTGTATTTAAATCCGCAGGGAACATTAGAAATGTTTGTGTAGTTAAAATTAGAACGTGACTAAATGGCTGAGTTATCAGTGAGTTGTGCCAAAAGCAGGAGTGAAGCAGTGATTTAAAGGTCAGTCCTGATTCGATCAACCGGAAATAGATTTTAGTTGACTGACAAAGTCATATGAAGATGAAGGAGGGCCTACACTGTATTGGGGGGGTAAAATCAACAGCCAGATAAAGACAGTTGGAGAATGGACAGAATAACAGGAAATCAAGAGAAAATCATTACATTACAAAGATTATTTGGCTCACTTGGTGAGACGGACTGGACGGTTAACCTTTTCAGTGAAAAGTCATGTCTGTCTGATTCATCTCGTGATGTTAAAGCCTGGTCGATGATGTTGTGTCGGTCGCTGAGGTGGTTGGATTAAGGTGATGGTTAACCAGTTGATTCAGTCAGTTGGTAGATGCTCCAAACACTGAAGAAATGTACACAATTAATTAGAAATCTGTCTAAAACACTAATGAATTCACAATAGAAATGAGTTTAGATTTTTTTCTTATTTATGAAGTTTTTGAAGCTAAAGTTTGAATAATGTACAGTGTAAAGCAGATGATTCTCACATGAGAATCAGTCACTCAGTTGTGGGAGGAAGATCTTTTCTTTTTCCCCCCCAGCTGTTAATAAAAGACTGAATCGTGCCTCAACCTGCCAGCCTTTGCATGAGAAATTCCTCGCCTGGTAACAGTTGAGGCTTTGCCCAGGTCTCAGATTCCTCCTGCACAGAGGGTCTGCTCTCCGGGACTCCATTGTCCTCGACTGCCATTGTTCTCTGGCTTTGTACCCCGCCCGCCCCTCGGCGCTCTCCTGTTTCCAGCCACACCCTGTCCGGGAGAAAGCGGGTCACCGGCTCGGGTCCTGGAGAGGCCTGGCCCTCCGCGGTTTGGCTCTGCCACACCTGACGGCGGTGGAGCTCGTTACCTGGGCCTGATCATGAGGTTCAGGTGGTGCTGAAGCAGGAAGAGGGCTCAAACGTGCGGGACAGGCACGCTCCAAGTCCCATCCTGGCTGCTTTCCATCAGTTCAGCTGATAAAATAGTTGTTTGTTACAGCAGGGTGACTCACGCCTGCTGACGCTGCAGGGATGAGCCTCTGTGGGCGTGCGGGTGACTTTAGAGCCAACATGATTCAGGCTGCTGGGAGGTTTTTTTTTTTTCTCAAACATCAACCTCCCAAAAAAAGGCCTGACAGGGAGGCGCTCACCTCCGAGCAGCTGCCAGCTCCTTCTTAAATCCAGATGTTTCAGCTTTTCTCCAGCTGAGAGTCTGAGTAACACAGTGCTACTTTATTTATTAACTTCACTGTGATCCATGTTTATTGATTCTATCTCAAATAATTTATTCAGCTTTATAAAATCTCATTTTCTCTCCATTTGAGTTTAAGTCTTATTTCTGTGTGCACATGTGTACGCTTAATTATATTTTAATGTTTCATCAATCATTCATGAAGCACTTCAGTTGCATTTTACCGTCTAAAAGATGCCGTAGTGAAAGGCCATGTGTAATAATCATGAGGTTGAACATATGATGAAAAAAAACCCACCTTTGTGACATTTATTGACCATGCAGAGAAAGTTTTATATCAGAGTAGTTAGATTTTAGCACTTCCCATTTCCTTGTGGATACGGGGTTTAAATCCCAAGCTGAAATATGACAAAGTATCTCAAATCCAATAAGATACAAACCAGCATTTCAGACTGAGAAGCCAGAATTACCTAAATAGAGAGTAGAAATACAATAGGTGAAAGTACTATTATTTTTTTAATGACTGTAACATAATACGAGCTGTATCCTGAGCTGCCCCATTGTTCACCAGGAAGCTGCTACAGAGATTAAAAGTGATACTGGAGTAGAATATTTACCGGCTCTAATACCAGTTAGTCCTCTCATTCAGAGCTGTTTGTTCTTCTCATCCTGATACAAACGGAGTGTTTGAACAGACTCGCCCACAAACAGTCGGCCTCGCCGGCTCTAATGCCACGGCGTAAAGGTAATGATGATCCATTCTGGGGCTTTACACGCTGTTTGCAGAGTTACCTAATGGTTCTCAATGGACTCATGTTTGTGTGAGCATCAATCTCTTTCCATATGGATGTTTTTTCTTTTTTGTTTTTTTGGGTTTTTTTTTTTTTTCCAGCCACTTCCCACAGTAAACAGAAACTGCCAGTAAAGAGTCGATCCCTCTCAGCCTGAGGACTTCTTCTCAGTTTCACACCTGAATCAACTTCTCTTTATTGACAGAGGTCTTGGTATTTAACCAATATTGACAGATATTTAATCTCATCACGTTCTGATCACAGAACGTTTTTCACAGTGAAAACGGGAGAGGCAGTTATTATTCCACACTCTGTATTTCCTACTGAGTGACACACCTTATTATTGACGGTGTTTTATTCAGCTGAACAATTACTCCAAACATGCTGGAGCTCAGGATTGTCACATCAGAGGCTCGGAGGTTTTCAGCTGAGTCAATAATCATTCTTTAGAAACAGCACTTTTTAATTAATTTCTTTAAAATGTAGCTACTCGTACATTTTCCTCCATCTCATTAGACTTTTGTAGAGAGTAATGTGTTTTACCCCTCTCTGGAATCCTCCTCTGTCTGTGGATTACACTGCTGTGGTTACTGGAAACAGCACTTTGTTTTAACTACAAACATATTGGAGACAGAAATCCGCCCTGATCTCACTGTGGAGTGAAAACCTCTCCTTTAAAGACCGACTTGAAAAACCTTTACTGCTCTCTTATTCCTCAACTGTTAAACCAAAACAGTGTAGTCAGAGTTGCTGTCAACCTTCTTCTGACTCCTGTTTTCTTTCTGTTCTAGCAGAGTTAAAGATGTGGAAATGTCTCTTGATCTCATCCTGGTTAGTCTCAAATTATGGGAAAACAAATAGCCTCTTTATTCTAATGTTGAAACTATACTTAAATGGAAATACATCAAATGTACATTTTTGTTCTTTTAATTTCATCTCCAGTCATGGAAATTGAGAATATAGTGTCTAAAAATATTAATTTACAGAAGATTACGGTTTTCCCTTTTTTTCTCTCTCTTAAATGGAGGTCATAATTACCACAACAACAAACACTTAGAAACAAGTATGAAAAGCAATGATAAAGACTGAGCTGTCCAGTGCACAATAAAAACTACACTGGGAGGGTGAATTAATCAGGTTTTCAGCACATATTTTTGTGAAGCAAAGTGGACAAGAGTTCGTTACTTTTCTGTGTTGAAGTTCGACAACGTGAGGCTGCAGTGGCGGTGTTTGACCGCTGGGGGGCAGCGCAGGACTAGTAGTACACATGTAGCGTGTCAGTGTTGTGCCACACCTGACCATCCGAACAGGTAACCTGCTGTGGCCACACACACACACACACACACACACACACACACACACACACACACACACACACTCACTGTCTGTGTTCAGTCTCTGTTCTCTGGCCTGTCAACCGAAGCGCTTGTATTGATTGTAGAATTTTTTTTAAATTCTTTTGAGCTGCTCACAAATGTCAACATGAGTTCATATTGTCTCACACGAAGCATCTGCACCCACAAGAAAACGCTTTAAATGGAGGAAAGGCAGAAATCAGCACTTTCCACTTGGATTGAATGTTTATTTTTTTAAAAGATAAAATGATTTGGCTTTTACATGCTTTACTATAATTATTAATTTGATTAAGTTAAAACGTTCTGGTTTAAAAAAAACAAACTAAAATGTCAGTGTTACTACTGTTTGGCTGTTTTTTTTTCTCCATTTTTTTCAGTTTTATGTAATTTTGAATTGGTTTTGCTGTATAAAGTATCTTAATATTTTAATACTTCACAATATGTTATGTAATACCAGAATACACATTATATTTTCTATTTGATTTTGTGTCATATTCTGATTTTTAACATAAAGCATGTTTATGTTTCTAAGTTTATGCTAGATGTGTGTATGTGTTCAGCATGTTAAAATTAAATTTATCCCAGTTTTTTTCTTTCCAAGCAGCCTAGAAAAATCAACCTAAATGCAAACATAACATTTTCAAATTCATCTACAAACTGTTACTGGGGTCTGAAATCTTTTCTGTGGAGGTAACAAATCATTTTAAACTTTATATACTTTAATGAAACTGTCAACTTGTTATGAGTACGTAAACTGATGAACTTTACTTTATATCACAACCACACCTGCGCTCATGTCACCTGCTCGCTCGAGGCCTCAGGTGTTTGATGACGACTTGGATAAGTGGTTGTGAAATCACTAAATGTTCTCCTGCTTGCAGCTGCTTCGTAAAGTTCAAACGATCATGTCGTGAGCGTTCAGAAAAGGCCTTTAAATCTTGAGCGTCGAAGCTTCAACAGAGATCTGAAGTAATAGTCACATGACTGTTATCAGCACCTACTAGTGGCCCAAACTGGAAAGATTAACCTTTTTCAGCATTTCTGTGGTGCGATACGATAAAACGGTGCATTTTCTATTGAATGATTGAGAGCAGCTGGGAACCGCATGTGGCCTGCGAGTCGTACAGCGTGAAGGTCTGAATGAAAACGCTGGTTCAGGCTCTGCACTGGAGTGTTCCTCTCAGGTGTGTCTTCTGCTGTGCAGTCATCCGAGTTGTTGTGACTTCTCCCTTTCCAGTAATGACATGTTCCCGTCACTGAGCGTCTGCTCTCACGCTGACGATGTGCTCCATGTGGGGAATGTCCAACTTCCTGGTGTTTTTAAGTATGATAAACAAAAACTATTGGACTTTGTGTTTTCCGTAGATCACTTCTTTGTGCTGAGAATACATACTGGAACAAACCCAGTGCTCCTAACGTGGTTATTCCCACGACTGGTAGAATTTCCTCACGTTTTTTCTCTGTGGGGTTTACATGTTTTCCTCTCGTTTCCCCCTGCTGTCCGGAAACATATATTTAAGGTTAAATGATAGGTGTGAGTGTGAGACTGCCTGTCTCTGTGGCGTCGCTCACCTTTACCAAAATGTGTTTACGATATTTACAAGTGTCATGCATTTGTGGGATGAGCGGTGGAGCTAAGCATGTGAGTATGTTGCATCCGTGAAGATTTTTGCCAAATCTTTCGTGCGATAGAGTGTTGTTTGGCGGATTTGGTGGTTTGAAAGACCAAACAAGAGCTTCAGTAGGGTGTGGAAGTAAAACAAACACGGCCGCCACAGCCGGCGGCTCCTCCTCCTCCTCCTCGTGGTGGTGGTCAGTCCGGCACCGACTGCTCACCCAAACCGATCCCGCAGTGGTGCTATTGTTACATGTTTATGGAGTTCACTCCATCGAAAATGTTTTCAGACAAGTTAAACACAATGAGAATAAGACAAAACAACAAATTGAATGTAAAATGTATGCTAATGAAAAAAAAATGTAATCCTAAATGAACCCCACAATCACATAGAAGGTGTGTAATAGAAGTGGGGAAGAACAAATGATCCATCTCTTCTTCCAGGGTTACAAGATGGTTGAACGGACTGTGGGTGAAAGCAGGTCACACACACACACACACACACACACAGTCTCGTATTTCTATCCTTGTGGGGACCTTCCATTGACTCCCATTCATGTCTAGCCCCTAACCCTGACCCTTACCCTAACCCTAACCCACACCACAATAAAGCCTAACCCTAAAGAAATGTTTTTGCACTTTTACTTTTTTCAGTAACAACAACATGGTCAAGAAAACACTGTTTCTCCTACTTAGGACCGGAAAAAGGTCCCCACAAGGCACGTCGTTTCACGTTTTGCTATCCTTGTGGGGACATTTGGCCCCAACAAGGATAGAAATACAAGAACACACACACACACACACACACACACACACACACACACACACACACACACCCAGAGAGGTTTGTGAATGGAAACCTCATCGACAGAGTATAAAGGTGCAAACCTCTACATCACGACACACCCCTGAGGTAAAAGCTGCTGAAACTACATGAAAAGGATCCATTAGAACAACCGGAAAAAGAGAACGAAGAGCAGATGTGTTTTAAGTCGAAGGCCTAAAGCTTTTTGCATTTGAGGTCAGGACTTTTGGCTGGTCCAGAACCTCGGGACACGAGTCAAAAATAAATGTTTTCTCTGTTTTGCGCATGTCCTTGTTTTAGAGCGGTATTTGTGTTGAGGGCTTTGTGAGGCTTTGCCGCCTTTTCAGCTCGTGATTCTTCTTACGTAAACACAGTGTCGTGCTGCAGCGCCATGGAAAAGATTGTTGCGTACATCCGTTTTTTTTTTTTCCCCCCCGAGGACCAAGTGTCTCAGTGGGGCGGCGGATCAGGTTGGACTGGATCTGACACGCTGAGGAGGAGGAGGAGGAGGGATGGGGTTTGCAGCATGTCTGTCAGCATTGCTGAGCGATGAGCTGTGTGTAGGTGTGCCGCCACTTCAGTCATGTGACTTTAAAAAAAAAAAAAAAATCAAACGCTAGATGCATTCATTTTATTGCTTTTTCTATTTTAGTTGTCAAAGTTGTAAAAATGAGTGGCAGCCAGAAGCATGGGCTGCTGGTGGTTGGTCTCTGGATAAGAATTATGTCTCCACTTAGAACAGCCTGTTTGAAATAGTATACAGACAAAAGCAACGCGATCGCTTGTGAACAGTCACTTGACTTTAGTTTGGGTGTGACCGAAACCAGTGCCACAGGGTGTGTGTGTGTGTGTGTCTGTGTTTAAATGATTTGTAACTGTGTGTGAATGAAACAAGACTCCAATATAATATTTTTAGTACATTTTCATACATTCCCGATAACATGAAAATCTAAATGTAGATTTCTGGGTGTGCGTTGGCTGAGAAGTGCTGCACAGCTGAAAATGAATCGCTGCTCATCTAAACACATGACGATGACTCGGCTCGGCAAACATCTCTATAATGTAAATCCCGTTCCTCAGACGCCATCAAATCACTGCCAAGAGAAATTTCTTCATGCAAGTCTTCGCAGTCCTCTTTCAGTCTGACTGGTTAAATGTGGGAAAAAGTCAAGCAGCACTGGTGGAGCAGTGGTTGGCACTGTCGCTTCACTGTAAAGAGATCCCAGTTCAGTTTGAGGCTTCTTGTGTGCAGTTTTTTTTTGAGCTGTGTGTTAATTGTAATTGATGCATATTAGAGAAATTGATGACTAATTGGGCAGAGCCTCTGTCTGAGTGTGAGTAGGTGCAGGTTAGTCCAGGGATGTTTTCTACACTTGCTTTGCTCCACTAAATATCCTCTTGATCAACACACACACACACACACCCTGCTAAAACAGGAACGGTTGTGTAAATCACACAGACGTTCCTGTATATTATTCGATGGCTTGGTTTTATTCGTTACGTGAAGGTTTGGAGGCAGTTTGTACGTGATCGTCTTCATATTGATGAACGTCGCAGCAGTGGTCCCCTCCGATTCAGTCAAACCTGAAGACCGTCATGCAGGAGTTCCTGTGGGAGAATGGAGACTCCACTGTAAAACGGAGTGTGTGCCATTTTAAAACATATTTTGAATGTATAAAAGATGGAACATCCACTGGAGTAATCGCGTGCAACATGAAATCAGTTAAAATGTCTCTTTTCAGTGATTTTAGAGATACTGATGGGGGTCGGGAGTTCAAGCTCGTCTCATGATGACGTGATAAAACCTCTAATCCTGGTTGGTATCCTGGTCTTAAACTTGGGGAACTACATTTTTTTTTTTTTTTTTTTTTTGTCAGGGCTGTTTCTGATAAGTAGATCACAACACACTATTCTTTGGTGCCACAGGAAGCTGCATTCAATTATCCTCACCTCTGTCCTCCATTCAATGTGGGCCTGTTTTAATTACAGGACTGTGCTGAGAGGACTATTTACACGCCGTCACATCGTGTCTCCAGTCATGAGACGATGAGGTTGAAACTGGAGACACGGGTTTTTGACATCTTTAGTTTCTGGGCAGAGTTAAATACTCCCGCCTCAAAGCTTCACTCCACACTCGGAGGCTGTGAATGGATCGCAGCAAAATACTTGTTCAGATTACGAAGTCTCTAGAACAAACCGGTTTCAAACAAAAGAAATGATCTCCTTTATTATAGATTCATTTCGAACATTCTCTCTGTTGTTTTATTGTGAAAGTTTCTGCCCGTGTAACGTACTTTAAGGTTTTATTGTGCCAAACACCTCTCAGTATTGCTTCAAACAACCACACACGTTTCTCCATCTTTTCTTTACTCCCATATGTTTTATTTCTTGTCATTTTTAAGAAGAAATTGTTTAAAAAATGAATACATAGGGTTTGAAATCATGCTAAGCCAAAGTTAAAATGAAGTGTGTCTGTTGTTGCAGTTGTAAATTATGCATGAGGAGGTACCAAACGCATGAGCGGGCACACTGAGTTCTATGTGTTTATATAAGACTGATTATATTCAGTGCAATAATTATAACATATCAGTTGCTCCTTCATTGCAACTTCAACCACTGAGTCGACTCGTTTTAAAGCCGGATGTGTTTTCTGCAACCGGGAATCAAAAACTCAAGGCCAAAGCCTAAACTGCTGCAACAGTACAGGGGACAAAGTAGCAGTTATAACACTTTAATTAAAAAAAAAAAAAACAAAAAAACCTTAACAGTAGTAAGTAGTAGTACCACTTAGACATAGCTGAAGTTTGTTTTCTTTAAATCAACAGAAATCTTTGTGGTGTCTCATTTTAAAATCAGTATCTGCTGTGTCAGCAGTGAACTAATCCTGAGGTTCTCTACACTTTCAGCGATTTTAATTTCATTTGAATGCTCTGCACTACTATTTATTGGGATTTTGTTTTATTTATGATGATCTCTTAAACATAAATTGCAAAAACATGAAGTTCACTGTTCAGAAACAGTTTAAAATCATTTTAAAGCAATTAGAATGGTCTGTTAACTTTCTTCTTCTTGTTAGTCATTATTAATGACTATTCAAGTCAAATTTCTGCAATTTTAGTTGATAATATTTATTTAAATCTGTAGTTTGGATTGGCGCCAGTAGCTTAGATTCACAGTTCACACATAGTTCTTGTAGATGAACTCCATATCAGGTCATCTGGGGAAGAAAAAAAAAAACAGAAAAAACCTGAAGTGAAGAGACTCCTTGAGTGAACCTCTGAAGCTTCAGTCAACATCCCTCGGCTGACTGGCGGTTCGAATTTACGACTTCTACACAATGTGGCGTTATCTGTGGCTGTCTGGAAGCCGACCAAAGCTCCGGGCTCAGCTTTTACCTATCAGGCTTTAATACTGGAGTCAGACTGGCACACAGTGCATACCTGAACGACTAACGTCCGCATAAGGAGAACAAGGCTTATAATGACTCTGTCAACCAAGATTAGATATCAGGAAATATCACACAGCTTGCAGCAGGCGCAGCCAAAATAATTAGTACAAGCAATCAAGATTAAAACATTTTGGAAAGCAATGAAGAGGCAGGAAGGAAGAAATAATCAAGACAAAGGCAAGAATTTAATGAATATTGACTTCTCATGTGCTGAAACAACCAAATATTGGAATGAATTCATAAATACTGTGTAGTCACCTCGAAGCACTTTACATTTAAGTTAACTATAGAGTAAAAACTCAGTTTGTCTTCAGCCAGTGTTTCCCTGAGTGTGTGGGACTCATGAGCAAAAGTAGCTTTGACTGATGCTTCTGACTGATGCTGAAAAGGTTTTATGTTGAAAAACAGACGACCGCCCATCACTGGAGTTAAGACTTTAAAATACCAGCAAGTTGTAAAAATCTGAGAAGTAAAAATGTTATGAGACCAAAACTGGGTAAAGATGGAGAATAAATAAACCTCGTCGATAAACATAGAAAGTACAAAGAAATTCTCATTGTCATTCCTTCCAAATCAGTGTTTAAGACATTCATTAGATACAAGCTTGTGGTTCATAGCTAAAGAAGAGAGACACTTCAGTTTGAGGTAAAAGCTCCTAAAAAGTCCCACGGTGGTCTCGAACCCTTCCACAGTGCAAAGGTCGGCTCCTTTGTTGTTTATCTCCAGTTTGATTGTCGGAGACAAACACTGGAACCATCTCAGCCGGACACGAGAAGAGCTTTAATGGCCGCAGGTGTATTCATTAACCGACATTCACAGCTGCTGAGTGCAGGCCGTGCACGCTCATGCCTCCTTAATGCACCCTAATCTTATCCTCCCCATCTCTCTCTCTCTCTTCTTTTTTTCTATCCCAGTGCATGCACTCCGCTGCTACGAGTGCAAGTTTGGCATCTCGCGCGTGTGCATAACCACGAAGACGACGTGCGAGAGCGGGGAGCAGTGCTTCAGTGGCGAGGGGACCGCAGGTGAGGAGCTCACTGGTTAGAAATGTCACCAGGCGAGAGCAGCTTGTCATCGCCAAAACCGAAAACCCCACAAGCTGCATTCTCCAAGTGCTCGGCCTCACGCGAACAAAGAGCAGAGGAGTGATTCTGTGACAGCGTCCAGGACGGCTCTCCGGTTGCAACGCACTGTCATCGCTTCAGTATTTGTAAATGAACATCATCCTCCGCTAAAAGCACAAACTAGTCTGCACGCCTGAGTAAAGCAGGTCGTAAATTTTAATGCATCTGCAGCAGGTATTTTAATGTAGCCTGAGAACAACTGGCTCAGAATGTCTTCAGTAGACAAGAAGGGTTTGAAAAGTCGGCTAAAGTCCCTCAAACAGCTGAAATAAGGTTAAAGTCACAAAGAGGCTACAGAAACGGTTCTCTAAAGCCAAGAATGAAGAGCTGAAGGAGTCAAAAGTTTGAAAAGACAGCTGGAACTCAGGAAAAATCATTGTAATAGTCAGATAAAAGTCATAACTAGTTCGTTTGAAATGTGGGCTGAAATTTCTGCAGGAAAGGTCATGATGTCTGTTAAAAGACAGAAATAGATGGAATATTCAACAGAAGATTGCAGCCAGCAAAAATTCATGAATTGGTCATTTTTGAAAGTTGGCCAAATGTTAATAAGTTGTTGAAATGGTGAGCTGAAAGTCATAAATGAAGAGTTTGTTAAAAGTTATGCACTGCACGGACTTGGAATAGTCAGACTTCATGAACCCAGTCTAAAACGGCAATCTGAAAGCTTTGAAAGAGCTGAAATGGTAAAAATAATACATTTGATCCCAATTCCGAATCCTCTGCGCGAGACGTCAGCGGTAAAGAAACGGTGAAAAGATTTGCAGATCTGCACAACGCTTTGCAGCCGATGCTGGATTTATCAGGCCCTGTCGATCACAGACGAGAAGAGCCCACAGTTTCTAATCTCAGCTTTCATCGAGATAAACATGTTTGTTTGCCGGCTGCTTCACTTTCCCTTCGCTGTATCGGCGGGAAATCACTTCAGGTTTGAGAAGATATTCCAACCGCCGCGGGATAAACGTTTTCTACTACCTGCGCCGAATGCAAATTAGGATTACGATGAAAATATTGTTAAGGAATCGGCTTTGACCCACATCGGTAGCTTTTAGAATTCCATCCTTCATTTATGGGTGTAGCTTTATCTGAGATCACAGTAAACGCCCTCTGTCAAAATGGACGTTACTCCAGGAAGTGAACGGTTTAGAGTTCAATTCATCGAGACCAGTGAGAGAGGTGCAAGGGGTTTCTAAATGGGGGGAATAAAACCCCATAAAGTCTACCTGATATTTTCAGTTTAGTGGCAGTTTTCAGAAAGACTGAGGCCATCTGAGAAATCTGAATTCACCGACTCTCTCGGTTGCTCTGCAGTCGGCTTCGTGCCAATCACCCTGAAGGGCTGCCTGAAGATCGAGAAATGCAACAAGACCACGGAGGAGAGCATCCCCGCCATCTCCAACAGCACCGTGTACTCCATGACCAAGACGTGCTGCGACACCGACCTGTGCAACGCCGCGCCCGGCCTCCCCGGGGCCCCCGGCCTCGGCTTGCTCCTCGCCTCCGTCTCTGCTCTGTTTGTGGCCAACCTGATGGCTTGAGACACACACACACACACGCACACACACACACACACACACACACACACACACACACACACACACACACACACACACACACACACACACACACACACACACCCCAGTGCTTCAAGAGTTAAATTAAAGGGTCTTATATTTCCTGGTGTTTTATATGTTGTTGGGGGGGGTTTATTTCAGTTACAGTCTAATTTCTGATTGTGGTTCTTGTTTTTTGTTTTGTTTTTTTCCTCGTGTAGAAGTCCTCGAGGCCATAAGCTTCAATTTCAGTTCCACTGGAACAATTACAATTTAAGCTCTCTGCATTCACTTTCGACACGATTTCAGTTCTAAAAATGTTCCTGGTCTATTAGTTCAATTCATGTATTGAAGAAAACAAAAAGATACTTAGCATTAGTGTCAACCCATTTGTGTAAGTTATAGTTAATTGCCTTTATTATATTAGATTTGTAGATTTTAGTGCTTTTGTGAACATTTCTGCTCCTTTTCATTTCATTTTGTAAGATATATCCATTATAATGAAAAAAAAAAAACTATCTGGCTGTTCTTGGATGAAATGTTTCAGAGTTTTTGAAAAATCTTTTTTATTTTTCCACTCTGTCAACTGAAGACACTGAGTCTGATGTTGTTTTGTACTGATATGAATTATACCCGTCACCATTAGGTCTGGAGTGAGGCTTGGGTTGTTCCTAGTAGCTTCTGATGTGTGTTTATATGTCATACATTTAAGGGCATGTTGTGTTTGAAAAGCTTCTGTTTGCTGATGAAATGAGACAAAAGCCTTTGTGAAAACTGTCCGGGTGTATCTCTTATTGTGTGACACAGAGATGAGTCACACTGGTTTAAAGTGGCACTTTTGGCATTGTTCCCCAAATTGAATCCACCTCTGGGAATGTTCTGTTTTGAAACTGGTGATGTATTTGAAGGATGAATAAAATGGAAGTAAAAACTGGGAGAAAAAGGACGTCATTTTTGTTTGTGGCGTCCCGATTGTGATTTGGGTTTTCCCCCTAAATAAAGAACTCGTCACCTGGCAGGTCCAGCTGGTCCTGCTGGTTTCACCTGCTCTGTCTTGGGCAACCACAAAGCCTTGAACACTTCAGAATTCCACATTAGAGTCCTACAGAGGCAGGAAACGGTCTGTGAAACAGGATATGCTATGAGGAGAAGTTAGTTTTCTAGAACAATTTAAACATTGGTTCCAGCTCATGGCCTAAATTTAAGTTAAATTCTGTAGGATTTAATTAAACAAAGTATTTTCCTGATTTTTTTTTTTTTTTTTTTGATTAAAAACACCATCATTTACTAATTTCTGTTCATTTTTAAGTCGAAATGTCACATCAGTATGTACTTATCCTGTTTTAAACTGGACTTCCAACTCGGATGACAAAAAAATAGGCCAATGTATACTTTGCGGTTTGAATTTTGTCTTTTATAAGTCTTTTTGCAAAGCTAAATGAGCAAAAACACTGTTATATATCACTGAGGAAAAGGAGGAATCAGACTCTTCAAAAAAGTAGCTATTTCTCGACTGGCTTTCTGAATATATTATCGATGCAGATTCAAAAGAAACATCAAGAGAGTCTTTGAAAAGAGGGGAAAATACAAAAATATATTGGAAATCAACGGTTTTCCACTGCTCTGAGCGGAAGATCTGATGCTTGTATAAGTTAAATTCAATAATGGACTGGATGTTTCAGTTGGTATGAATATTTTGATCTGAAGTTATAGAAATCCAGTATAGTAAGACTGGATTCACAATTTAATCCACGACCAATCCTTCAGTTGGATCATCTTGTAATTGGAGAATTATGTATTCATATTGACTGGCACGCACGAACCTGCACACACTCACACACGTCAGATTTTCCATCTCAGCAGCATCATTAATTTTTCACATTCCTCTACTGAGTCTTCACATCAGGATGAAGACAAAAGGTTTGGACCATCCTCCTCCGGTCTCCTCCCTGCACCTCAGCCTTTAAAACGCCAGCCGACACCCAGCAGGCTCATCAGTTCACCTCCAAGCAGCATCCCACCTCACAGGAAACCACAAGCTTCTCTCTCCGTCTGGACGGATTGTAGTATTCTTTTTTTCATTATTTGTCTTTTGATTAAGCTCAAAACATCAAGATGGGAAAAATCTTCCTTGGAGTCATTGTGGCGATCACATCTGTGATTTTCGGTAAGATTATCACTTTTTCTTTTTTTCCCAGAGTCAAATCTCCCTTTCTAAATTCCTTGTTTCAAGATAAAGTGATATTATAGAGAAATGTACTTTTTTTAAATTCATTAAAAACAAGGTCAAAAAAGAAAATCTCAGATACCAAACTTCAGTTTCACATTTTATTATGATAAAGATTAAAAAAAGAGACTTTTTCAATGAACCTATGGTTATGGAAGCCGAGCTACATTATGGCTGCTCATTCCAAATAAAATATCTCTGTGAAAGAATCTCTGAAAGCACAAGTTACATTTTAGGAGTGGTGGAAAACTTCTCTTTACGTTAGTCAACTGTTATATTATAAGTTCTGGTGGGAAACATGAGAATTGCAATGATTTGAGGAATACTCAAGTAATGTGTCAGAAGTAGTTGACAAAAAATAACAAAAGTATGAACACTGATCCAGACAGGATGCTCTACAGTTATGTGGGCCTACGCGGTGTGTTTAGGTGCACTGCGCATGCCTTTCCAGTAAAATCAGACTCATTTTCAGTCCTTCACCTTGGATTGAGTTCCTTATTGGTAAAAGCTGATGGGCACCTTTTCCAGTGTGATGTCCAAAGTGAATCAGCAGTCTTTTGGTTTTTGTCAGTTGAAACGTTCTTGTTTAGTCACAGTGGGAGGAGCTGAAAGGCTTTGTTTGCGCTACAATGCAGGGTGGTGGTAGGTATGAAATTCTTTGAACATGGTGCTCGCTCACCTCAGATGATCTGACCGAGCCCAACCCACCAGAACAAAAGGCCAGGCATTGTCCGAGAACCTCCTCTGGAAAGAATACTCATCTTCACCAGTAAAAAGTAACCTCACCGGACTGTCGGACAGCGCAGTCACATTCAGGTCTTCAAAATCCCCCGACAGCAAGTCATTATTTTAGTTTAATATCACTTTATTAAAATAGGCTGGCTGCTTCATCTTCATCCGATTTAAAACTGCTTCTTTAACTTGGATTGTTTTTTCTCCATGTGTCTTTCAGCGGATTCCCTGATCTGCAACAGCTGCTCTGCCAGCCTGTTTGGTTTCTGCATCAATGCTCAAGACGTGACCTGTTCGACTAACACCAGCGTTTGCTTCACTTCCACTGCAAGTAAGTTCGTCAGACCTGCACAAACCCGGATCACATTCATGTCTCCTCAATACAGAGACACACAGTCACACATGGAGCTGGTCCAGCTCTGTAATATATGAATTCATACTATTAAAGCTCAGGAGGAAGTTAAACAGGAAGTGAGGACCTTAGTGAATGTTTCATGCATTAGCGGAGAGTTGAACTGAAAACACATAAATTCAACACGTTTTCTCCACATTGGAATAATCTGTCACCTGTTTTCTCTCCACAGCCTTCCCCAGTCTTACATTTACTCCTGACCTCAGCCAACAGGGATGCACGGAGCCGGCAGGCTGCAATATTACCGTCAACATCACATTGGTCGGTACCACTCTTTCCAACACGACCGAGTGCTGCTCGACAGACAGGTGCAACCCCGTGAATCTCAGCGGCGCAACATCCATCAAGATGAGCCTGACCGCTGCGATCAGTGCTGCCATCCTCGCCTCCGTGTGGGGAAGCATGCTGCAATAAAATCATGTGCAACGAAATCAATGTTTGCGTCATGTATTTTCGTGAAAGGTTCAAAACAGAATCAACACCTAAGCTTTACTCTTTAGATTGAATGAGTCATTACGTAGCTATGTTTATGTGCTCACGCTGTGAACCGGTCTTCTTCGTAACTCTGATGTTGTCCTGTCTGGCTTCAGCTTGAAATAAACGTTAAACTCAGGGGTTCTCGGCATGGAAGTTGATCGATGAGACGTTTCTGGGAAACTTTGAGCTTGTAAATCTTCCATGTTGTTTTCTATTGTTGTTATTGTTTTTTTTTTTTTTTTAATTTCTTTTTTTAATTTATCCTTTTATTCACTTTGTGTCTGTACACAATTTTAATGTAAAAATAAAAGAATATCTTAAAAAAAACCCATATTTTGTGTGTGGGACTACTTGAGTATAGTGACGAATGGCAAACGAACTTCATCAGACTGTAATTTCAGTCTCACTCCCGCACAATAAGTAAGGCTACTTCACCTCCACGCCTCATAAACATAGTTTGCAATGTGAGAAGAGTCTGGACTTCAAACTGAAATGTCAGAAATGTCCCAGAATCTCTTCCGATGTGTGTGAATGAATGCAATCATTGAAAGTCCGACTGAAGCAGTTTGTTCAGATTTGGAGCATTAATCGAGTGCAGTTCTCTCGTTAGACGACGACATCGAGGAGCACTCTACACTGAATGGATGTGACTGTGTTATTCTAATTCCACTATAACTGATGCATGCACAGTTCGTTAATATGACACAAAATAATCTATTTCAGTGTAAAAACAGCTGCTTGGTGGGTAGATTTGCTCCATTTACACACAATGGTAGACTTAACAAATCTGTTGGACATTTCACTAAGTTGAGAACGCCACTGGGTTCTTTTTAACTGTGAGATGAATCGAAAGATGCAGCAAAAATAACACAAAATGACTGAACGCTGAGAAATGCTGAAGCATTTGTGGCAAATTAGCAATAAGGTCATGGGTTTGCGTGTTCTCTCTGCCGGTGTGTGGGTTCTCTTTTCATGTCCATCCATGGTGTAAAACAGAGAACGAGATGAAGGCGTGACAGAACTCGGCATCAGGTCAGCACCAAATCGGTAACTAGCTGCAATCGATCAACCATGTTATAAAACCCAGAAAAATTCAAGAAAGTGAAAGAGAAGCTGGAGGATGTTCTTAGCATTTGTTGTTTATTTTCATCCTCATTGTTTTGTTTGCACATACTATATCATACTTAACAATATTGGTTTATATCTGTAATTCAAAGAGTTCAGTTTGCTGTTCCCCTGTAAAAATCCAAACGTTAAATTTGACTTGAGGAACAATCTCATGATTCATTATAGCGCGTTTCCCCACAGGGAGGCCAGGGCGGCTGCACCGACGGCCGCGGCGAGGGTCATCTTGTTGGCCGTGGCGCCGCTGAGGTGGATGGGGTTGCAGAAGTCTGCCGAGCAGCACTCGATGGCGATCTCGTAGCTGATGCTCAGCAGGGTGCCGTTGGTGGTCATGTTGCATCCCAGCGGCTCCCTGCAGCCCTGGATGGTGAAACCAGGGAATGTCTGGACTGATGGGAAAGCTGAGGAGGAAGGTTCCTGTCAGGCCAGAGGGGATCTTCATGGGTGTAATTTAACTTTTTACAAACGATCCAGCACAGTGGTTTGAGTTTCATGTAATAAAACTTGTGTGTTTGACTGGGTGTCACGCTGTATTTAGGTCTGATCTTAGAGATTCACGTCTTTTCTTTTTACGTGACGTATGAGAGTTGATGTGTTGTGACCCACTTGCTTTTCCTGTGTAGCAGACGCTGGTGTTCGTGGAGCAGGTGTCGGCGCCAGAATTCATACAAAGGCCGAACAGACCGAAGGAGCATTTGTTGCAGGTCAGAGACTCGACTGAAACACACAAACATCAACAGAGGAAATCAACCACAACAGTATCGAAAGATATGAGTTCAAAACAAAAAAACACCATCAATAACACAATAACACAACATGATCTTCAGACAGATAAGTGCCTGTGAGCATGTTTCATATTACTGTAATTGTTTACTTCCAATAAAACCAATATTGTCTAAAAAAGTCATATTTATCATGGGGTGACGGGGTTTGGAGGCTGGAGGTAAATCTTGGACAGGCTCCAACAATTTCCTTCAGTTTTTTTCACTTTATTTGGAACAACCAGGAGACACAGGCTGTCCAACATGAGCATGTGAGGAAATCACACCACCGACTGATACAAAGAGAAAATCACACTCCTTTAAAATGACTTCAAGCTTTGTGATCCTGTGAGCGTTTTGTACTCAAATCAGTGAAAGATGCATCGGATATTTTCTGTATTTTCTACAGAAACAAAGATTAATATGTACACAAAACACTAACATGACTAAAATCAGTTTAATTTTTGTAGTCTATGGAGTAAAAAAAGGATGGAACACAGAAGATGACCACGTGTGTGGATTTTTGGCCAAGGTTTAACACTACATGAGGATTACTGATGCAGACCATGTGAATATCACTATAACTATCGAAAAGTCTGAGCAGGTTGTTGATTATACTCCATAAAAACAGATCAAAGAACAACATGAAGACAGACATTTAATGATCGCAATCATGTAAAACAGACAAAATATGATATATGTCTTCTGTTACAGAGACTTAATACTTTTACTCAAAGTCAGTCTCAGTCAAGAAAATTTATTTTCATGGTCAGCCATTGAAAATTCAGTCTGGTGTTGTAGTATTTTATAGGTATTTGGATAAAGTGGCAAAGGAGGAGGTATTGCTGGAGCATTAAAAATGTTTAACATGTGAGTGTAACGTTCACTGAGTGAGAGGTGACAGCTCTACTTCACTTTGAATTTAAAGAAACTCATTGCACCCATTTTGGTCTGGCCTGTTCGTGAAATAGGTTCATTCCTGTTCAAGGTTCATCCTGTAGGGATTTTTGTTGAAGAGTTCAGGTTGACTGCTCCACCTCAGAGTGAAATTGCAACATGAGGCTCTGGTCGCATGATGATACATTATGAAACAGCACCAGCTTTCATCACAACGTGGAACAAAAATCCAGAAAGCCTCATTATATCATGCAAAACAATCCTCAGATGTCTTAAATGAAAAGTTGCTTTTTATGACTTCCCTCCAGAAACAGCAGAAACTGGATTCATCAGCCCAGTTCGGGCTTCAGAGAGTAAATGTTTCTGGACCAAAAAACTAACTTCATTTTAGTGTGAAGTTGACTTTTAATAAGGGAGGTGTTTACACTCCTTTTTCCACCAGTTTTTGCAACATGGTATCAAACAAAGCGATTACAGAACTCATTTTAAAACACAGTTGCTTGTGCATTTTTTTTCCTCATGACTATCAAAAAAAGAACTTCACACACAATTTTGTGCAAATTATGATAAAGAGTCAACAAAAAGGCTGAGAAAAAACATGAGGGGCGTTTAGTTTTTTAATCATTAAAGTCTAAGATTGATATATGACGCTGCATCATGAAACAGTTATTTCATAGCCAGAGGGTTTCTGGTTCCAGGCGGACTTGGAGCCATTTCAGTGCGGAGTTTGCATGTTCTCCCTGTGCATGAGGCTTCGCCAGTTACTGTTTCCCTCCCAGAGTACAAAAGAGTAAATGTTAGTTGATGAATTGGCTTCAACACTGTGAGATCCCGAGTGGTCTAGAAGCAAGATGATTAATGCAATGTAGACCAAATATCTGCAGATTTCAAGTGTGTGGACGAGTGTTGTTTCAGAGGTCAGCAGCAGAAGCCAGCAGCCGAAACTCACCTCTTGACATATATGATTAATGCTTGATTATGCTCACCCAGGATGAAAGCTGCAGTTAAAGTAACTCCAAACAAGATTTTCCCCATCTCGACGTGCAGATTTCAGTCAGAAACAAACAAAACAAAGCACGAAAAGCAATTCTTCCGCACACAACTAACAGCTCCTGTCTTTAGGGTGAAGTCAAATCCAGTCACCGTTTTCATGAAGACGGGAGGTTTATAAGGTGCGCCGGGTGTAGGGAGGAGACAAAAGGGGGTCATTCCAATCTTCTGTGGCTCTCAGACAGCAGGTGGTCACTGAGGGAAGAGGCATGCCAAGAATGAATGCTCTCCTGAGATAAAGCTCCTCACTGAAAACTATCAGATGTACCACTGGATCTGTCAGTCAAGAACCACAGATAGCCTTCAACCACTTTATCACACTGTTTTGTCTTGTTATTCGGTGAAATACTTCAAAACATTCTAAATCCTCATGCTGAATATGAAGTGAGAAAGCTTGATTATGCAACGGCAGAAACCTGCAAGAGATTCAGTTTCCACTAAAATCCAGCCTGATTCAAGCAAAAGATCAAATCCTGTAAAATGCAAAATGCAAATAATTGAAAATAGCTTTTTCTTTATACTTAGACTTATTTTATATGAGTTTACTAGTTCCCCGTGCTGCTCTATCAATTCACCAAGAGGATGATGAAGAGCAAACAGACATGGTTGATCATTGTCAGGAGCCACAGGTAAATCATTGTCTCCTCTTTGGGGTCACAATGGTAACAAGCATTTCTACCATGAGCTTGTCTAATACATGCTCAATGATAGTTTCCAAATTAGGAAATTAATTGAATTCATGTTTCTAAATCAAGTTTAATGACTAAAAATGTGGTGGCATATTGATCAGCAATGCAAGTCAGATTTTTCCCAGTAGCTTTTGAATGCATTAGAATCAACTCTCCCTGTTCCCAGGATCTGATTGAGGGATTTGAAGCACCTGTGCCATCATGGCTCTCCTCTTTTGCCTCTGCTTGTGTGCCACATGTGCACCTCTTGTTTCTGTCATACTAGTGTGTGTTGGGCTGAGCCATGCCGAGTCTGCCCGCCCATACCAAGGCTTTTATCAGCTGCTGTTTTGCCTTTGTTGGTCCTGGCTTTGTCCTGTGTCAGCCAACTGGTTTTGTGACAAACTCCTTTGTCGTGGGCCAGTTTACCGGCTGGTGATGGAGGTTTGGAGTTCCAGTGTGTTTGACATCTGCTCCTGCCGACAGTCCCCAGGTGGAGTTGTTGGGGTTTTTTTTTTTTGAGACTGGTGCAGCTCCACCCGACTTCCTTATTTGTCATTCCTCTCCTTCCTCCCTTTGTGTGAACCACACCACACAGTTTTACTGAAGAACCTAAAACAGCCTCTGAGGTTTGACTGTGTGATTGTGTGTCTCCGTGTATCAATATGCATAAAAATGCATTTGGAATATCAGAATAATTGCTTTTGGATTAAAATGAGCCTCCCTCTCCTCCCAATTTGTTTCTGAAAACTGTCTCCTAAGGCTACAAAATATTGGAAAAGTGGGTTGTATTTAGAATTTCTGTGTAGCCTCATAGTTAGTAGTCTGGTGTTCTCAAAAAAAAGCATGATATTTAAAATTGATCAGAAATTACTCATAGCTTTGAATGTGTGTGTGACAGATTTTCCAAGAACCCAGAGCACACCACCCACATGCATTTTTGTCACATGAAGTGAAAAGAATTCAGCCCTGCAAGCAAAAAGTGAGATTTTTGTACATTTGCCTTTTGCTGTAGCGTGAGTGCTGAAACCTGCACGACTGGCTTGAAGTTGGAGGAAAGAAACTCCAGTCCCACACGAGATGTGAATTCCTCCCCAATTAAGAGCCTTCTACTTCTTCTCCTCCTTCTTCTTCTTCTTCTTCAAATTCTCTTCATTGCCAGATTCATCAGAAATCAGATAAGCCGATCTTCTGTTTCTTACAAACAAAGGATATTGCAAAGGGAGCTGGATTGAGGAAGGACTGGTTTATGTCAGAGAGAAGAATGATGAATAGGTGAGCTCCGGGTTACCCAGACAGGTGTTTCAGAAGTTTGACTGCTTCTTTACTATGCCATGAACATTTTAGGCCCACAAAAACAATTCTGATGCCTTGTGGTGAACCATCTTTGTCTGAATTAGAAATGGCTTTTCCTGCTCTGGAGTGAGGAACAAACTGCAGGAGATTTTAACTGCTGTCCATCCTCAAGGTCTGCCAAAGAGACCCAGTCTGCGGTCTTTGACCTTTTCTCATGACTTTAACCCTTTGAAAATGGAGCGTTCTTTCTTTTACAGCGTTCATCCTGTATTGACTACTTCCTGCTTGAGAACAAGTTCCTCCCAACTGTACCTCAGTACGATGCTATCCTGTGAATCGAACATGGCTCAGTGTCCTTTGAGATTCATTTTGAAAATGTTAACAATGAACATGTACCTGGAACTCAAAGATATAGTAGGCTAATTTACGATGAGAATTACTTGTGAAAGTCAAGAAATTATCTTTACCGTACAAAGATTTCTATTTCTGTGCAATAATCTTGATCATGTGAACCGATTCACCACATAATACAAAATAAAGAGTTTGTTTAATCTTTTTAAGAAAAGAAGAATAACATTTTATGGAATGGTTGTGTCATAAGTATTGTGCTAAAGTATTATGCTAAAATAATTTAAATTTGAATAAAAACTAAGCACACTGAGTCTGAGTGCTCAGACGTCTGTCTTAAGTTGTTTCCAGGACCTCGTGATAACACAAAATCGATCAGCATATTGTTTGATTTCATAATATTGTGGTATTTCTATGGCAACTTTTGAGTGAACTAAGGTCAACACTGGATAGATTCAAACAGTTACAAGGTCTCAAACACTTTAGTTGTCACTGTTTGTGTCTGAATATCTCTGAATCATCGCTCTGCCGCACCCCGTCATGCACTTAATGTACTGTGATGCTTCACAGGTCAGATAATAGAAATGAGTGGACAGATCAGCAAACCTCTCTGTTGAGGTAATTTGCTGCTTCGTGGTTTTACCCTCAGAGTACCAGTTAGTCAGTTAGTTGGTGGTTCCCCTTTTTAAAAAGGTTGGCAGGATGGTGTGCTCCAACTATAGGAGGGTCACACTCCTCAGCCTGCCCGGGAAAGCCTATTCCAGGGTACTGGAGAGGAGGATTCGGCCGATAGTCGAAACTCGGATCCAGGAGGAACAATGCGGTTTTCATTCTGGTCTTGGAAACCTGGACCAGCTCTAAACCCTCCATAGGGTGCTTTAGGGCTTGTGGGAGTTCGCCTGACCAGTTCACATGTGTTCTGTGGATTTGGAGAAGGCAAATCTGGAGGGGGTCCGGGTCGGGGACCACAGGATTTCATCTCTGCTTTTTGCAGATGACGTTGTCCTGTTGGCTCCTTCTAACCCGGACCTGCAGCATGCACTGGGGCGGTTTGCAGCTGAGTGTGAAGCGACAGGGATGAGGATCAGCACCTCCAAATCCGAGGCCATGGTCCTCGACCGGAGGAAGGTGGCTTGCCCTCTCCAGGTCGGTGGAGAGACTCTGGCTCAAGTGGAGGAGTTCACATGTCTTGGGGTCTTGTTCACAATTGTGGGAAGGATGGAAGTGAGATTGACAGGCGGATCAGTGAAGCACCTGCAGTGATGCAGTCATTGTAACGGTCCGTTGTGGCTAAGATGACTTGATCTGCTGATCAATCTTCACTCTTACCCTCACCTATGGTCATGAGCTTTGGGTCATGACTGAAAGGACAAGATCCTGGATGCAAGCGCCTGAAATGAGCGTCGTCCGTACGGTGGCTCCCTAATATAAATAAGAATAAATACTGGAAATACACTGATGGGAAGGTGAGAGAGAAGAAGTATCAGGACACAGAGGTCACTGAAAATAGATGATTCACACGATCTTCTGCTCAGACCTGATGTTTTCACTTACTTTGAGCTAATTTGTGACAAAACACACAACAATCACAAGCATTGCTCTTGGCATTATCTGAAATGGAACTACACATATTTTCTGAAATATAAAGGGTTAAACGGATAAATCAGTGTTATACTGTCATACTGTATCACACTCAAGTAACGTTTAACTGCAGTAAAGTTGTTGAATAAGCTGCTCATGCTCAGCAGCATGACTGGTTCAAAGCATGTGAGTGTGAGCCGTTTTAGCAATTGTTAAGAAACTTCCCTGTAAGAAAAGAAAACCTGATAAACCTCATTCTTTCTCGAGGCATGACGACTGAGTGTGACTCTTAAGTGAGCTGCCATTGTTTTAAGAAGAGGCTTTCTTGGCTGGCACAGGTTGCTTCATCCCAAAGTGATCCGTTTCTTGAGAGCGTTCGGTGGACTTCCAACTCAACAATCATGACGAACACCTGGAAAGCGCTGATCATCCTGAGTGCCACGATCGTAGCAGGTGAGTGTTGAATAATGTCAAATCTGTTGGGTGAAAATGCCAGAGCTGATTTCTTAAAACCCCCCCATGGGCTTAAAAGAGTAGGAATCAAGTAAATATTGAAAATGTGGGGTTACAAAACTCTAACCGGTTGTAATGTCAGCTGTGGTTCATGATTTATATCTCATGTGGTTGGTTACATTTGGTCTGGGAGGACTCACAGTGTATAGACTGAGATTTGAATTTATTGCTTCACTTCAAAGACTTTGGCAAAATTTTAAAAGCAGCGTGAAACATTTAGGAGGGGGTTCAGAAAAATAAGTGTTGATTTGTCCTGTGTCCATTGTCTAGTGGTTGAAAATAACTTGATTATTGGCTCACTCTCTTTTAGTTGTACAAATTTGAAGCAGATCGATCCAACTATAAACTACAAGTTAGATGTAACTCAGACCGTATTTTCTAACATTTACTATGCTTAAAAGTATTATTGGGAATGATTGTTCACACAGAAGCATGACTATTGCAAACACTTCAGTCAGAACAGGATCATACTGCAAAACAGTCAATTTATCGCTGAAAACAATCCGCCATTTTTGTCTGTGTTAATTTTTCCTGTGGGTATTGGTGAGTGGCTTTTTAGCCTCTGATGTTGCAGATCTCTTTTTCTCTCACCAGCCTGACTTTGAGGGCAGCAGCCTGAATTCTAACCTGTTTCTTCTGCTTCTTCATCCCCCCCCCCCCCCCCCCCCCCCCCCCCTGTTGAACAGCACACAGTCTGACCTGTAGGTCCTGCTTCATCGGTACATTTTCTACATGCTTCTTTCCCACCGAGGTCAATTGTGACAACGCAACGTCAAGCTGCTTCAGAGGAGAAGCACGTAAGAATAATGCGCAGCACCGTCTTTAGCATGGGGAAGAGGGAAAACTCATCTACACAAACCACACAAAATCAAAAACAACACTATCGACACTCAAAAAAGGGAAAATATGAGTGAAAACAGACATTTCAGGTCATTTGTATCCATTTCAGAGTTATTGATGCTTTCAGTAGTTGTCAAACGATGAAGGAGGGGTTCATGAAGCGCCTTTTTAATTTAACTTATTAGCGATAATCACAGGTTGTTACGTAGACTAATACTTCTTCCTATGATCTGTATGACCATTCTGCGTCTGTGAGCTTTTCCAAGGCGTATTTTACAAAACTGGACATTACAGCTTTACAAATTTGAATTTTAAAAACTTGAAACTTTACAGCGTTGGAATGTGTGTTTGAGCAATAAGTGTTACATGACTGGATGCTTTAAAAAATGAAAAACAACAACAACGGGAGGGCTCAGGCAGTGTTTGGCTGTGACTGAGAATTGTTCTGTAATATATTTTTGAGTCACATAGATAACTGTGTAAAAGATTTTCATATAGCAGCCCAAATGCATCTGAGTGTTTGTGTTTAGATATGTGAGACAGAGAGAAGAGCTGCGCCTGCGATCAGATGACATCGTTTCATACAATCTGGGTTGAGAAAGGCCCGTCTTTGCAGGTCTTTTTCCTCCTGACTTTTTGTCACTAATCTAAGGTTTCTTTGAGGCATTCATTTCATGCCGTCCCTTTAGAACGAACAGGTGATTTATTTCATTACTGTCAATAAGACGTCTGGGCTGATTTGACATTAGCCTGTAGAGAAACTGGTATGTCTTTCACTGTAAAGTCCACTGCAAAGTTAAAACTTTCATGGAAAATATACTAAGTATAGTGACATCCACACCTTTCTGTTTCTTTCAAACTGATGGAAAATCGGTAATGGTAAATAATATCTTTAAACAGCTGAGACTGATCTCACCTGTGCAGGATTTCTGAAACATCCAGTCACACAAAATCTGAGAGGATACAATGTGACGCAATCACAGCTTCATTCAAACCAACAGCAAATAAACTATTTAAAAACATATTTTTTTTCTCCGTGAGCGTCCATGTCTCCCTCAGCTAACACTGACATGCATTGTGCTTGCAGAGTTCAATGCCACTGGATCCCTCTCTCTGCACACCCGCGGCTGCATTGACTCAGACGTGTGCAACGTGACCATAACGGGCTCCATCCTGGGTGCCGGCTACACCAGCAGCTTCACCTGCTGCGGCACAGACCTGTGTAACGGAGCCACGTCCGTCCAGGTCTCCCTGACCGCGGCCCTCTGTGCAGCCATCCTGTCCTCTCTGTGGGGCTTCGGGGAGTTTTAGCCGTTCGTGGCCGAATCCCTCTTTCCCAGGCAGACCTCAGAGGTTTCTGATCAACACGGCCTTGTCTTCATTCATGTGTCCCACCGACTCACACTGGAACAAATAATGTCAGTGAAGCTGTCAGCATCACACATCAATCTGTTTTCTGTTTTATTTCTGTGTGAATTGAAGCTATCTTAATAAATGTCATATTCACCACCTGACTTTTGGAATAAATCCTGTTACTGGAACATTATATTTAAAATGAAGCCTTTCAGGATGTGAAAAAATATTTTAGCAAGTTACAAAATTCCCATGTTTCATGTTAGATTACAAAATATGAAAGCAGTGAGATGAATCCAGAAGAGCCGATACACCCAGGTAATCAAAGAGTTCATCAATTAAAGAGGTCATCACATGAAAAAGGTCAAGTGTTAAATTGGTTTAGTATTTCACAAAACCTACAAACGACATAGACGTGAACACTCTCCAGATGTTTTTCCGGGCCCTCAGACCCTCGCCGTCTTCACAGTGCACCAGCCGACATGAAGTTCCGGGAGGCTGGAGCTGCTTGATGAAATGTCCTCATCAGGTTGTATTTAGCGGATCCCTGCAGCGACGTGAAGTTGCAAACAACCATCAGTCAAAGTGCTGAGCCCTCTGGGTGACCTGATTCATCCTGCTTAACCGCTGTCCTGAAAAACATTTCAACCCCAAAGGTTCCCTCTGGTGCTCACAGCAGGAACTGAAAAGATGTTAAAAATATTCTACGTCATGAGATGCCGTGGAACAAAGTACAACGTGAATGTATTTTGTAATTGTTCAGTTGCCAAATGCTTTTTGGGAAGAAATATTGTATTTTATTGTAACTTCAGGACATCACAGGGTGCCTGAGAAAAGGGGAAAAAAAGACCTTGAAACGGTGCTAAAAGCCTGCCTATACTGACAAGCTTGACTTTTCTGTCCTGAATACTTTCAAGAAGGTCTAAATATTTTCAATATTTCCTTTTTTAAAATGCTGATTGAAGTTTTCAGGCTTCTGATCACTGATGCGTTTCACCTGTGCCTGAGTGTGTGATCGTCTTCACCTGCTGGCTGTGGTTTATAGAGGGGCTCCGCTGTGTGTTCTGGTTGTCCATTCAGGTGGTTTGTGTGCGCAGCACTCCAGTGACTCAGTCTGTGTTTATTTAAATTTCCAGCGTCTCCTTATGTTTCCCCTGTGATGTCGTCTACTTTATTTTCAGTCCGCTAGGCGTTTGGTTGAAAGATGAGCTTCTGTTACACCTATAGCCATATCAAACATCAAATCGTCTCCTGAGCCAAACCTAGGATCAAAGTGTTTTCCTACAGAAGTCAGTTGTGTGTGGAGATACAGGAGCCCAACAAATAAGTGTGTTTCTCAGTGTTTCCCATTTCAATGTACCAAAAAGCACCATATTGAAGTTCAGACTCTCTCAGTACCAGGGTCACGTGTTCTGGCTGCTGGTACTCAGGAAGTAAATCGGGTTTATTTTAGTTTTTCCCCCAACTTCTTCGAAGTGTGGACAACAAAGAAAGGCAAGGTTTAGATTGAGGAATGAACCTCCAACATCACCAAACCCTTCGAGCTGTCTTCAACAGCTTTTGACACAAAACTGGAAAAACTGAAAAATTTGAGCCACTTTGAGGTTTTCAAATAATTATCAATGAAAGGAATAAGATGAATGTGAAAATAAGAATTTACCAACAAGATCTGTATGACAATCACAATGAAAGAACGTCTGCTGTTAAATCACTGAGTCTCTCGGCGTGCCAAAAAGTGTAAGTGTCAATTTATTTTTTCTTGAACATGTAAAAAAAAATGTATCCTTAACATCAGAACAGGTGCAACCCTTGACGTCGACATAAACCCACAGTAACAAGATCATAGCAATAAGTGGGAGAGTGTTACGGATTAAAAAAATAAAATGTATTAAAACAGCTTAATGTGAAACCACATCAGTGTGAAAAGGTGTTATAACTAAGTGTTGCATGCAGAGTGTTCAGTGGAAATGAAATCTGAAAGCAAGGCTGTAACTTTCAAAAGACATTAAAATATCCTCAACAGTAAAACAAGAGGAAACAATGGACGCTAACATCAGTGAGAGCAGAGCCCAGTCACTGAGAACGGCAAAATGATATGCCAGATCTCCCTCAAAAAGTAAAAAAACACAACCATCTTAAAAAAAAACTAGAATTTGGCACTCAGAGAGTGCAGACCTCTGCCACAGGTCAAATCGGTCACCGAGCCGCGCCGCATGCCGCACGCCCCCTGTCGGCGGGGCTGCTCAACTAAGTGAAAGACTGCCCTATCTCTCAATGATAAAGAATCCTTTAAAAAATTCCTGGATCCAGACAGTGATCCGGATCATCGACAAAATTTAATGGATTCTAAGTTAGCCCAAGACCCACCTTTCCATAAAGTTTCATTGCAATCCGTCCATTACTTTTTCCGTAATGTTGCTAACAAACAAACCAACAAACCGAAGTGATTCCATAACCTCCTTGGCGGAGGTAATTAATGTATAAAAGAAGAATACATTTAACAGGATTACAAACAGGTATGTTGTCAGCAGTTAGTTCAATTTGCTTCTTCTTCCGGGACTTCCTCTGGACTCTTCACATCATCTCCGTCAGGCGTCTCAGCAGTTGTTTCTTCTGTGGAGGATAAATAAAATGTTATTCCCATCAGGGATTCTCCTGCTCTGTCACTTATGCAGAGTTAGTACGTCAGCGGTACCTGTTCTGGTCGGATTCTGCCGCGCGGCGGTGGCGGCTTTAATGTCTTCAATGCTGCACCTCTCCACCATGACCTTCACCACCTTGGTCACTTGTGGGTGTTTGGCTATGATTAAGGCCTCGTCATCTGAGCTGCTGCCTGAAGGATCTCAAACAGGATCACAGAACTTCAGCATGAATAAATCAGATATTAACTGCTTTTAAAACTCTCTATGTCAGCTGTAAGAGTCAACAGTTAATCTCAAACACATGATTTTGGACTGTGAGAAGAAACCAAAGTCCTACACAAAAACAAAACCCACCTTTCTGTAATTTGTTTTTACTTGTAGTTGTGTTCTTCTTTCTTGAAGCCCTTCGTTTCCTCACTGAGGACGACGGCTCGATGTCTGAGCTGTGGCTGGAAGTGTCAACATACCTGACTGCAAACAAACACAAGCGAGTTCAGACGTAGCAATGAGCCTCCGGTGGTTTGAAGGTTTCCATAGTTTGACTCCTACCTCTGAACATCGCCGCCGTCCTCCTGGATTTGAGAACTGTGCTTTCAGACGTCACGGCGGACGGCTTCTGCTTTGGTCGGGACCGTGGCTTCGTGACCGTTTTACTCAGCGGTTCGTCGTCCGAGCTGCTGTTTCCATCCTGAGACGCTGAAGATTGAAGAGTAAATCTGTTACAATCACTCACTTAAACAAAAAAAAAAAAAATTGCAGCATTTCACAACTTGATAATTTCAAACTAACCAAATTAGTTCAGTAATAAACAGTTTACCACCTTTGTTTAGCAAAGCAGCCAGTCACCTTTCAGGAATTCGTACGTACGTTTATTGGCTCCTTTCCTTGTTGTTGACGTCTTTCGTCCTTTAGGAACATTTGTCTTCTTCTTCTTCTGGATTGAAGCCAGCGGCTCATCGTCTGAGCTGTCGCTGAAACTCTCCACATAGTTGACTATGAACAGCGGGAAAAGAGGAATTATTGTTAAAATATTTTTTTATCTCACCAAATTTATGCTGTTAAGGGTTAAACTCAAACTCCAGACATCCGAGTATCATTTAAACCTGTGAACAGATATTACAGAAAATCAAGTCATGTATCAAGAAAGTGAAGAGCACAATAAAGAAGCTGCTCACCTTTCTGTGATTTTTCTGTACGTTTGTTTGCTCTTGTCTCCTTGTTTGACGACTTTTGCGATTTAGAAACTTTTGAATTCTTCTTTTTCGCAGCCAGCGGTTCATCGTCTGAACTTCTCTCTTCATCTGAAGATTCTGTGGAAGAAAAAGAGTTGAGCTAAATACAGTTTCTTTGTGTTTTGCAGTTTTGATGTTAAGCAAATTGTACTCATGATTTATTGAGAACAATTTTTTTTTTTTTTACAGGCCCGATTATACGGCCTCTTTCTCAGAAGTCAGAATCTAATGCTTCAGTAATTCATACATACGTATTGTTGCTTTGCTTTTGGGGGTTTTCTTGGCTGATGAGGCATTTTTCTTTATTGAAGCATTTGCCGCCATCTTCTTCTTTTTTGCAGCCAGTGGTTCATAATCTGAGCTGCCGTCTTCCTCTGAAGATTCTGTAGAAGAAAAAGAGTCGAGCTTGAGACAGCAGGGTTTTTTTAGAGTGTGGAGTTTTGACATAAAGCACACGGGACTCGTTATTTAATGAGAAAATAATTCAGAAATGATTGTTATTCTTTAATGAATTCACTCACTCAAGAACACTGTCACTGACCCAGTTAACACCGTTTCCCTCTAAACAGTCAGAATGATGTGATGCTTCAGTAATTCATACATACGTTTTGTTGCTTTGCTTTTCGCAGTTTTCTTGGCTGGTGATGCATTTTTCTTTTTTGAAACCTTTGCCGCCATCTTCTTCTTTTTTGCCGCCAGCGGTTCATAATCTGAGCTGCCGTCTTCGTGTGAAGATTCTGTGGAAGAAAAAGAGTCGAGCTTGAGTGATCGACACAGCCGGCTTTGATTAAAGTGTGGAGTTTTGATTCATATCAGGATTATGTTAAAAGACTGTACCTCATTTCTTAAGAAAATATGAATTCAGAAATGAATCAAGAATAAAAAATAAAGTGAATGATGGTTTAATTAATACACTCAATTTTATTAAAGGTCCATTTACACTCTCCTTCCAAACAGTCAAAGTAATCTAGAGCTCTGTACGTGCGTTTTGCCGTCTTGCCTTTTGCAGTTTTCTTGGCTGGTGATGCATTTTTCTTTTTAGCTGAAAGCGGTTCATCGTCTGAGCTGCCGTCTTCCTCCGAAGATTCTGTGGAAGAAAAGAGTGGAGCCAGATACAGCAGGTTTCTTTATCTTGTGACGTTTTGACATCAAGCACCTGGAACTCGTCATTTAATGAGAATATATTACTTTATAAATGAAAAATAAAAACAATGTGATTGATTCGTTAATAAATGCACTACCTTGAGAACACTGTCACACACCCAGTTACACCGTTTCCCTCTAAAAAGTCAAAATGATGTGACGCTTCAGTAAATTATACATACTTGTTGAGGCATTGCTTTTCGCAGCTTTCTTGGCTGGTGATGCAGTTTTCTTTTTTGAAACATTTGCCGCCATCTTCTTCTTCTTTGCCGCCAGCGGTTCATCGTCTGAGCCGCCATCTTCGTCTGAAGAGTCTTGGAGGAAAGTAACTATTAGATCCAGCAGGTTTGTGTTGGTTGGGGAAGTTTTTATGGGTTTATTTGGGATATACTGTATATAATAGTCATTTATAACATTTTCCCCTAATTCTTGGAATGCTCAGTAAACCAACAAACTCATAATTTCATCAGGCAAACATTTATCAATGAACTGATTTAAGAAGAAAGTAATGAGGTGCAGCCCTAATGAAAGACGTTCATATAAAAACAGATGTTTGTTCCATCAATTCCTTCTCACTACTCTGATGAAAACGCTCCCACCTTTCAGCCTTTTCCACGCACCTTTGTTTGTTGCTGTTTTCTTGTTTACTGAAGAGTTTTGCGCTTTTGTGTTCTTCGTATTTTTCGACAGCGGTTCATCGTCTGAGTTCTCCTCTTCATTGGAAGACTCTGTAGCAAAGTAAGTTGAGTTCATGTGTGAAATACAGCAGGTTTCCTTTGGTCGAGGTTTATATAATAAAACGAGACATTTTAGGAACATTTCACTTCTTTCATCGTTTATCAGTATTTCTCACCATCCTCTTGTGAGGTTTTTCACTAGTGTGTACGTACGTTGTTTTGTTGGGGTTTCGTTTTGCTCTTCAGGAAGATTTGCCTTCTTTTCACCCTCTGAGCTTTCGTCCATGTCTGAAGACTCTGTGGAAGAAAAACTAAGGTCAAGCTAAACATTTACTGTTGTTGACAGATTGATCATAATTATCCTACTAAAGGTTAGAGGCACCCCTTTTCAAACCGCCATGTTCATTAAAGCAGCCACCCCTCCTCCAACTTGTGCGTACTTTTATTTGTTGCTTTTTTCCTGTTGGAAGTCTTTCGTCCTTTAGGAACATTCGTCGTCTTCTTCTGTTTGACTGAAGCCAGCGGTTCATCGTCTGAGCTGCCGCTGGATCTCTCAACAGGGTCAACTGCAAAACGGGGAGAAACAAGCCGCTGCTGTTAGAAGACGTTTCTGCACCTGTGAGTATTTCTGATGCAGAAGCCACTCACCTTTCTGTGATTTCCCAGTGCGCGTATTTGTCCTTCTCTTACTTGCTGAAGGGTTCTGCTTTTTGGACACATTAGTATTCTTCTTTCTCTTGTCGTCTGAGCTCTCACCTTCTGTCGCAGAGTCTGGAAGAAGAATAAGCTTGATGTAAGTGTCCGATACCGCAGGTTTTACTTATTGGTTTAAACAAAATAAAGCTGCATTATATTTCCTTGGTACACGTTTTTTGTTTTTGTTTGTTTATCATTTGTACCGTTCTTTTTTTCATCCAGCGGTTCATCATCTGAGTTTTTCTCTTCATCTGAAGTCTCTGTGGACAGAAAAGAGTCGAGCTCAATACAGCCGGTTCATTCTTTAAATAAACGTTGGCTACAGATCCAGTTAACACTGTTTCCCTCTAAACAGTCAAAATAATCTAATGCTTCAGTAATTCATACATACGTTTTGTTGCTTTGCTTTTCGCAGCTTTCTTGGCTGGTGATGCATTTTTCTTTTTTGAAACATTTGCCGCCATCTTCTTCTTTTTCGCCGCCAGCGGTTCATCGTCTGAGCCGCCGTCTTCGTCTGAAGATTCTGTGGCAGAAAAGAGTCGAGCTTGAGTGATCAATACAGCCGGCTTTGATTAAAGTGTGGAGTTTTGATATCAAGCAGGATTTGTTTAAAGACCTAACCTCGTTCCTTAAGAATATATGAATTCAGAAATGAATCATGAGTGAAAATTATGCAGAAATCTGGATCTGGAGGTAATTTGTGACTAAATACACAATAATAAGTGATGGACCGATTCCTTAAATGCTAAATAAATCACAAAGCACACAACATTTCAGGGAATTTTATAGCTGAGAGTGTTGATCTGGTTAGTCCAAGACACTGCAGTCTCACTTATAGCTTATATCCTTCACCCAGACAGTAATAATAATAATAATCAATAATGAAAACAATTGTCAGCTGTAGCCAGTTTCATAAAGAATCCCCTCACTTTCCAGTAACCGGTCTGTCCGTTTCTCCTTTGTAGCAACATCTGCATTCTCTGTTGCTGCCAGCGGTTCATCCTCCGAGTCGGCATGTTCATCTGAAGACTCTGCTGAAGAAAAGAGGCGTCAAGCTCAAGTTTATAAAGCAGCGTTTCTGCTGATTGTGGAGTTTTTACCCGAGTAAAACTAGAAATTGCAGCTTCATTTCAGTAGCTTTGATAAACATTTGACAATTTTTCTTCCAGTTTACAGACCAAACAACTTAACACAATAGAGGAAACCTGACAGATTCAACAGTCGTAATACAAAGCGAGTGGGAGTTGCAATCAATTGCGCTCTTATGAAAGGGTGTTTATAGGGTCAATTACACTGATTTCTTGTGATTACCTTACTGATGATAGATATATTCACTTTTTGGAACAATCGTTGAGTAGTTTGTACGTACGTTTTGTGGCCGTCTTCTTGTCTCCCGAAGCCTTTTCCTCTTTAGGGATATTCTTGGTCTTTTTGGACGCCAGCGATTCATCATCTGAGCTGTCACTGAATGTCTCAAGATAGTTAACTACGGACGGAAAATAAACAGGAATTAGGCTTGAAGCAGTGCGAGAAAATTCCCTTTATTAATTTTACTCCTACCTTTATTCATCGCTGAAGTCCTCCTGGATTTGACGGACGGAGTTGGTTTTTCAGACGCCAAGTCGGATTTCTTTCTCTTTTGTTGTGACTGTGCTTTTTTGGCGGTTTTACTCAGAGGTTCATCATCTGAGCTGTTGTCTGAATCTGGAGACTCTGAAAGAAAAATATGCGCAAGTCTTCCTTCAGCATGAGTTAATTCTTTCAGTTGATTACACTTTTTACAAAATTCTGTCATTTTAAAGACCAAAGAAGAAGTTCCAGCTCTGTGAAGTTACATTCAGGCTGTTTCTTATGTTCTGCACTGTTGGTCAGGCTAAAAATACATCTTCCTGCATTTCAGGGTAATCGACAATTAACACGAGCCAGTCTAATGTTAAAGTCACTCACTTTTCAGAGTACCTTTTGTACGTTTTGGTGTCGTCTTTCTCTTGTTTGCTGAAGACTCATTCTTCCTCTTCATAGCTGCTAGAGGTTCATCGTCCGAACTTCCCTCTTCATCCGACATCTCTGAAGAAGGGAAACAGACGGAAATGTGCAGTACGGTCTGTTACTGCTGGTGTTTATGTCATGTTTATGGAGTGTTTAAATTATCTCAACTTTCTTTGTACCAACAGTAGATTTCTTTGCTGATAATTGTGTTTTCGTCCGTTTGGCATTTTTTTCTTGGAGGCTCAGTGTAATCAACTGTAATCACTCTGTGACACTCCTTCAATATCAGATACTGTCCAGTTTTTGTGTCTTCAATAAGACGTCACAACCCAGTGAGACAGAGGCATAAAAGAAAACATGTTGGACAGCATCGGGGACGGGGGTTCTGGGTATCGACAGTGTCAACATGCTGACTATCAGAAAACTGTCACTGCATTTTGAAATCATGTTTAGCCCTCCAGCAGAGGCCAGTTCAGCTGTTTTAACAGCATTAAGGTGCTTGTACACCTGAGACAGAAGCTTCTTTGCCGTGTGGTCATGTGCCAACCTGCTTTTTTATTCGTGCCATTGGATTTGGGTGGTTTCTTTTCGGTCATCTTCTTAAGTTGCACAAAAGCTGGTCTCATCTTTGCTGGCGGCTCATCAGCTGAGTTATCCTCCAAAGCTACAAAAGACACAGAAATACGCTTTGACTTAAAATCAAAACAGAACAAGAGTTCTGTGGTCTCTTCAGTCATGTTCATATCATCTCTGTGCTCTTTGAATTACCTTCAGAGTTTGAGTTCAGGCTGCGAGTGTTGCCACGAGACTTTTTTCCATTTCCGCCTGACAGTAACGTTGACAGAGGGACGAATTCTTCAGAGCTGTTGCTTTCCTTCCCTGATCAATCGGAGACAGTAAGATGAACATCATAAAAAAACAAAAAACAAAAAACAGATCACCACTTGTTTCATTTTATTCTACAATGTTTAGTGCACACTACTTTTTGAATTGTTATTGCTCCATTTCATTGTTTATTCCTGTTAGTTCTGCCTTTGTAACTAATGAGTGCTGTTTTTTCTGCTATTACATGTTGATTATCTGATTGTTGTAAACTTTGTAAAATGAGTATACATAGATTATAACTATGTTCATATTTATTATTGCTGTTGTTGTGTCCTCAGCATATACCATATATACTGGCGCTCATATAGATATATAGCAAAGACAATTCCCACAGTCTCACACAAAATTAACTTATTTTGTCGACAGAAATTCTTGAAATCCAATTTCATTTGAGTGGATTGGGCAAGTAAATTAATAATGCCATAATAACCTTTAAACTTGAAATGTAAAGTTTTGATTTGTACTGGCCCAGAGAATACATGATGCAAATGTCTGTGATGAAAATTATCTAAATTTTTGCAAAACCAAACAACTTACTACCAAAAATGACTACAATCATCATAAATCTACTTTTAATTTTTTTTTTTTTTTCTGATGCAAAATACAGTGAATTGCACACAAAAAAATATAAAAACTTATCTGCTAGCTGTTATATTTTCCACGTTTTTAGCTACATTATTATACTCTTTGGCGAATTCCAGTGGCAAAATCCGGAAGTGACGCCATCACTGCACCTAGCTTCTCTAAAAACAGACATAGCGGAGATTACGGAGATGAACATTAGCCATAGTTTGAACGCTGCAATAAGTAAAGTTATAGCCAGAATACCAAGTATTACAACAATCAAGCAAGAGCAAGAGTCTGCACTTGTTGAGTTTCTAACAGGAAAGGACGTTTTCGCGTGTCTTTGCGTGTAAAGAAACTAAAAACATGACGTTTTTGATTTGAAGCGTTGATTGGCGGACGTGCGCTGTCAGTCAAAGGAGTAACCGACACTCCCTGCACGAAGTTTGCGTTGCCTTTCCCCCAGACCCACATTAGCTCCACAACCCAAATGTGGAGTGGGCGGGGCTGGTTCACGGGGCTAGGTTGGACCATGGACGGGCCTTGTTTTGGTCCGCGGGACTTACGTTGGACGCCCCTGTTCTAAGCGGGTGAATTGCTAGCTAACTTAGCTGTTAGCCGTGTGATTCAGATAACTGATTCTCCCGCTTCTTGTGGGGCGAGGGTGTTTGGAATACCTGGAGAGTCGTGAACGCGAGCAGGGCAGATAACGGTACTGAAATCCATTTTGGCAGCTCGTGCGAGGCTCTGGTTACGCTCCTCATCCGAACTTCGCTGCTAGCTTCCTCTCGATCTATTGTTGGCTGAGTTCACGGGTCGCTCCGGCTGCTCCCGGTCATTAGCTGAACGGCGTCCCGCTCGGGTGAGCTGCCGGCTGCAGGTCCGGTCCCTGCCGTGCAGAGAGCCACCGGGTCGGTTTGAGGACCCGGTTCTGCTTCGATCAGAGACGTGACAGACGGTCCAGATAATCAGCTTCACGCTATCTTCCGCTTCGGTTTTTGGAGGAAGGCGCTGAGGCCGAACGTGAAAGAAGCTCATCACCTCATTGGTCCACACGCAGGCCGACGTCTTACGTCACAGGCCCTGTTTTTTTTCCCCCCTCCTGTAAATCTTTATTTTAGCACATCTACAACGGTACAAAAGTACATTCAGTGAACAATAACAATTTTACTAAGGATGGAATATAATATAACATAACTAAGCAGTGACTGGTGTAACAACACATTAATAGAAAAACAGCAAACACACTGTTTGCTGGGTTGAGTTAGTCTGGTCACAGGAATGAAGTGTCTGCTGAAATGTACTTGGTGGTATGAGTCTGCTACCGTACATTGTAAATAACAGATCCTTCCATCCATTCCAGCTTCTTTGCTTCATGAAACCCGGGCTCTTGGGACACTGCAGCAGGTCACAGCTGATTTTGGGAGGGAGGCAGGTAAAATCCTGCAGAGGTCAACAGGTCGGCAGATTGGAGAGAGGCAGTCAAACACATGCCTGGATTCACAAGCCTCAAAGCCTCTAAGATCAGTGTTTCCCAATCTTTTTCTTCCGGGACGAAAATGTTTACCATTGTGAAATTCTACATGAAATGCAGTTTGTTAGATATTATAATTTATTTTATGTTTTATTTAACCTTCATTTATACAGGTTATCCCATTGAGACCCAGGGTCTCATTTACAAGAGAGACCTGTGCAGCGGCAAATACATGAATATCAGACAGACACATGAAACATAAAACATTAAAATATACAAACACTAAAATGAAGCAGTAAAAACACAAGTCATGATATAATGATGAGTTCCTCTTGTCTGAGGATTTACACACCACCTTGGGGTGTTTTGTGGACTGCTGCTGCTTCAGTTTATATGATTTAAAGCTTTCATTTGCCAGTTTTTCCAAAACAAAAGATTGATTCAAATCTAATCTTGTCCATTGTGTCAATAAGGCTGTATTATGGTCGGGAATCACTGATCTAGGCTGCCACTGCCACAACGAGGCGATGGTGATGCTGTGCTGTAATACTCAGTCATAAATGTTTGGAAGAGAAATGTTTGACTAAAACATTTATGGCAGTCAATAGCTCGTTTTATTAGACACGTACAAGATAAATACACAAGCATTGTAATGTAAGACAAAGAGGATGTGATCATACAGATGTGGAGATCCAGACACAGATTTGACTCACAGAAAGCTTAGTTAGGCAACATCAATCCAAGACAGTGCAGTGTGAACAATGTTGTGTTGCTCCCCAACTTCAAAACTCAGCAAAATTGTTGTTCGGGATACAAAATAGAAACACGGAGGATATTTCCTCCTTTAGGTGGTGACTGTTCTTTATTTGCATTCTTGAAAAATTATCCAATCATCATTTCGATTGCTGGTGTTGTTCTGATCACATCCCTGAGAAAGCAAGGGGACAAAATCTCTTTCAATCAACTCGATCCTAGAGGTAATTCAACTTGTCATCCATGTGATTTACTTATCGTCTTACTCTTTTCAATCAAAAGTGCTACCACAGAAATACTCCTAGTGTACATCCTTTCATTCAGGTGTATCTTTTTTTAACAACATATTTCCTACAATTCAAAAACATTACAGCTGTATAAAACATTGGTAACTCTCAAACAAGATCTTGTAAATGTCAGAAACCTCAAAAAAATGTCTGATCTTTAAATAGGAAAGCAATAATATACCGTTGAATCTGGATCACACGATGGAGATTACCAATGTCTCATGCAGCCTATTTTTTTGAAATTTCTCTCACAGAAGTCCAAACACGTGTGAAGTCAACATGGCCCTGCTTCCTAGCACAGTGGAGCTCAGGCAAAGCTACATAAGGATTTTCAATCATTTATGACTTGCAAGTAGGTTTTAGTTGCATCTCTTCACCAGAAGATAACCTCTTACCTGATGGATTTTGATATAAATAAAAAGCACTTCAGAAGTCTTTGTTGTGTTAAATATGTAGAACCAAGCCCCGGGGAGCCTCTACTTAACCCTGGAACGGCTAAACATCTTTTCAAGTGGAGCGATTCAGGCGCCGCAGTCCCGAGTTTATCAAAGGTCTGCTGCTCAGTGCAGTCCGGGAGACTGTGCTGGTGTGTTTGGGAGTCTTGTGGGACTGACAGGTTATGCAGCAGCCATTTTGCTGGCTTCTCTGACCCCGCTGAGGTAGGCTCCTGTCACAGTCTGAGGGAAGTGTCGGTTGGTAGCCTGCAAGAAAGAACATAAAGTTCCAGCTTACAGCAGAGGCCTGTCAGCAGAGGGATTGAAACCAGGAAGCCTTTAGGCCATAACTGCTCCACAGTCCACACTCCATTGTTGATTATCCAGTCGTCTCATGGTGAAAGTACAAGAAAATGCCAAACAATAGTGTTTAAGACTTAATACCTAGTGCTCAGGGAGTGTCAATACATTTAAAATGTGAACTTTGACAAAGCTTAATCTGTCCGTCATTTATACAGAGAGATGAATTGTCAATGACGACAACAGTGGAACACGAAATACATCCTGTCCAAGTTAAATATTAGAAAAGCTCCTCATACAGGCAGAAGATTTGGGGACTGATTTGGTAAAAGTAAAGGAAATGGTGTTGTTACCTCGCCAGCGAAAAACACTTTTCCCTGCACGTCTTCAGCAAGGATGTCGTAAGCCTCCCCGCTGCCTCCTGTTTTCACAAAACTGTAGGACATCTGGGACCACGTGTCTTTGCTCCAATGTGTGAGGAAGAAATTTGTTGGCTCAGGGACTTCCTATGAGGAAAAAAAAACATAAATGAATGGGAGAGTCTGTATCAGATATTGAATATTAATAAGTAGGTGAGGGACCACTGGACTATATTCATCTGTTATCTAATCTCAACATCTTATTAAATGAAGTGGAAACTGAATACTGTTAAATCTTCACTGGTCATTCAGATCACATCAAAAGCAAGTCAGTAACAGTTTCATTCCAACAGATGGCATTACCTGCTCTTTGAAAAGTTCACGCAGGACCTTCATGCACTCATTCACCACCTCCTTGTCCTCCATGTCCCGCACAGCAGGGACAGCATCGCCAGAGATGACGGACATCAGCACGGCCTGTTTCCTCTGCAATAAGACCACGTTACGCAGCGCTGCTGAAATGATGGCTTGTTTTTCTCTGGTATGCTCCAGTCAATCCACAAAAAAGGTTGACGTACTGCCATTTCTGGCCTAAAGACCATCAAATACATGTAACTTGTTCTTGTTATTGGCAATGTGACACCAGCAGCTCAAAGTTATCCCGCTAATTCTGAAATAGGGCCTTCGTCCAGATGAGCAATAGGATAAAATAAGGGAATAAACACAAACCTGAGGATCCAGGTCATAGAAGACACTGAACATGCCTCTCTTCTCAGGACCTGGAGGGATATGACCGAAGTAGTCTGCTCCTTGGATTTTTTTGTCCCAGAATCTGTACGGGAACTGAAGAGCCATCTGCGGAAAATTGGTTAATTATTAATCTGGAGGTGTCAATCAATCAAATAATCATTTTGGATAAAACACAGTTGATAAAATAAATCAAAGAGTCAAACATGAAGCTCTGAGGGCCATGAGGTGAATTATAAATAACACAGAATAGATTAAACTGTAACATATATGGGCGTAACAGATTTCTCCTATTGTACATATTTATTCCAAGACCTTTTTCCCTTGCAATACTTAAACGATAGATAACCAGGGAGTGATCAATCTCTTTGTATTCTCCTTTACAGAAGAAAAAAATCTCCTTAAATAACACAAAAAGAAGTTCTAATTTGACATTAAGTTCCTTAGGCTCAGTATCATAATAAACTTTGGTTCAATTCACCAACCACTGGTGATGTCTTCTTATAAAATATATTGATTACATAAAAAGGCATTTCAGATCAAAGGTAAACCTTAATAACCTTTTCTATGATACCAGCTCCGAGACTGTGGATCGCTTTCAGTTTCCTTTCAGGAAGTGGAGGTTTGAACTGAATCACGTTAGTCTGAAGCAAAGTCAAAGGGACTGTAACAAGGACCTGAAAACAAACAAAGAAAAAATAGTTGTAAAACTTTTAATTGGGTGTCTCTGAGTATCTCTGAGTGCATTTCACATGTTTCTACCTTCTGTGCCGTCCACTGGGAACCATCAGAGCAAGTCACTTTGACAATATCACCTGAGTAGTCGATGGCCTGAACCTATGAAACAAAACAAGGGATGCCTCAGTTTATCCATTTATGTAATTTAGAATCTACCAACTCCAGATTTCAAATACAGGATTACGAACCGGAGTCTTTGTGCGGATGTCGAGGCCATCAGCCAGTTTGTGGAGTAAAACGGAGTAGCCCTCCGTCAGCAAAGTGTGATCTCCTGAGAACTGGGCGAAAAATTCATTGTGGTCCCAGGATCTGGCCGATACCTACCGACAAACACAAGAACTCATTTAAAAGGAGACCGGCCTTTAAATCATGTGAATATTAACGAGCCAGGCAGTTAATGTTGCATCTTTTAACAGCAACTGCTGTGCTTATTGGCTCATCCTGTGCTGTAACACAGAGTGAACCAACACCTGCACTCAAATGAAGCAATAAGCCTGGGACTGAAGCAGTGTCACTGAAGGAATGAAAATTGATATTTAAGTTGCAGTTGTATGCAATTTAAGTAGTAAACACAAGCAGCGGGTGACGCAAATTGATCTTAATGACAAAATAAAGTTGTGAAAGTTCCTATTTTACAAGTTTTCAGCTGAAATTACTCACAGCACAACAAAGTCTATTTATAAAAGTACTATTTGGATGAAAGCAGCTCAGACCTGGTCTAATGTACTTCCACAAGCGTACTCCAGGTTGCTGAGATGAAACTGAAGCACTTTCTCCTCCAGCTCGCTGAACTGGATCCCAGAGTCCTGAAGAAAGTTCTTCTTTAATTCTTGAACTTTTTCTGCAATAACAGAATTCAGGTTAGTTTGGTGAATAAACTCCAGTACTTTATTGTGCATCGTTTTGATTTTGATAACCTAAACGGACAGCGCTAATATAAGATATTTAGCTCGTGATATTGCTGTGGACACGTTGTTAGCAGTGACAGAGCAGCACCTCCCAGCGGTGTGTCCTGGCTCTGTGACTTGTCTTTCCTCCACTCCGACACCACGTCCAGGATGGCATTGAAGTGGAAGTCCATGCGCTTGTCGATGGCCGGGTCTGTAGTCTGTCCTCCCTCCTGAATGAGCTCACAACGCTCTCCAAGCTTGTGCATCTTGATTCCCATCTGCAACAGAGGAGTCAAGAAGAGGAACAGTCATTCCAGCTTCAGTTTTTCATGTGTATGAGTTCAGAATGGAATTCATTTGTTGTGTTAAGAGGTGACAGCTCCGCTTTACATAAATAGTATTAATCTGGACTTTTCAAAGTGTCTGAAAACCTTCATTCTTACCTGCTCACACATGAGGGAAATGGGGTTGTTTACGCAGCCATTAACGATTTGAGCTCCTCGACCCACAGTGAGACCCAGAGAAGTATCATCCCACACCCGGCCGCCAATCCTATCCCTCGCTTCCAGCACCAGCACCTATAAACCACAGAAAGAGAGGAGCATAAGAAGGGCTCAAAGAGCAGAACTCAACACAGGATGAAATACAAAATCACAAAAGCAGTTAGCGCTGGATCAATTTCCTACCTTTGAACCAAAGTTCTGCAGCTGCCGCGCTGCAGCCAGACCTGAAGCCCCAGCACCAATGACGATGATGTTTTTCTGCATGAAATGATAAAATATTGGAAAAATTTCACATTAGAATAAGAAAAAAAAATGTATTTAACTACAAAGCACCTTTCAGTTCGCCAAAGGTCACTGTACAAAGAAACAACAGTGCTCAGATGTGTGAGGATGAGGTGACTGAAAGGACACCCACAGAGCAGTATCTCTCCGGGAGCAGAGGCTGTTTCACTGCCAGCACACCAGTGTTGATGAGACCCTTCCTGGTCATGAAGTGGAGAACCCGGTCCATCTCCTGTACACAGCGCACACGCACCAGACCTCGAACAATGATGTGGAGGGCACATTTCTGAGACGTCAGCACCTCCTTTAAAGAAATCAAACAACAACAAAAAAACATCTCACTGTGGTGACAGTACGCAGCCCTCGTCAAAGTTACATTAGAGAATTTATTGGCTGCCATGACATCGTTGGTCATAATTTGCAGTATACCTCACAGTTTCTGTGCCAGGAGGCCAGGATGAGGTTACGTAGAGCCAGATACATGGTGGGATCCCGGGAAAATTCTGGAAACTCATAAAGCTCGTCCAACTCCATCATGTCTGGCCGCACGCACAGAGCCTTACCACATTCATTAGGCTGATAGAATGGCTGGAAATATGGACACAGGCCTGGAACTGAGGAACAAAACCATAATTATTCCTATGTGAGTATCTCTAAATGGGAGGCTGACTCTCTGAGCACACACAGACTTACTTTGTGGCTGCACAGCTCTGCAGTGATCCGCTCTCAGCTCGGTCAGAGACATGGTGCTGGGAGAGCCCGATGGACTCATTCCCACACAGTCAGGGTAGTAAGCAGCAAGGAACGGGCTGGCTGGACTGTCTTTAAACAGCGGGGGCAAAATCAGCATTGAATGCCACCAGCTGTCGGTCACCTCAGCCACTCTCTTCAGGAATGAAACAGCACAAGGTTAAACAGTAAACAATTCACTGAATTAGCTTTGAATGTAGAATAAGTAACTATTTCCAGTCATCTGTATTAATTTATTTTAATGATATGTGCTGAGATACCAAAGAGATTATAACACACATCACAAGCTTACCAAGTCCTCTGGTTGGGAGCACTGGTCAGGTCCCTCAGTCTGCAAGCAAACAGACTATTTCTTAACAAAGTATACACAAAGACACTTGGTAAATGGCTGATTGTTGCAGTTCCTGTTAACCTTGATGTTGTTGACCTTCATTCCACAGCGGTATGTTGCTGCAAGAGAGGCAGTGAGTTGGATTTCCTTGGTGAGCTGTCGCCACTTCCTGCAATCCGGCTTGGTGCACTGAACCTAAAATGAACATATTTAAATGACCATTAATGCATTTGTGAATAAAGAAATGAAAAAAATAGTCAAACACCCCCACTGATGAGTGTTTGTACACTTACCCAGAAAGGAAGCTGCTGATCTGCCATGAAAGCTTTGAGACTGGGCTCACTTTTCCCATTACTAGTCCAGACTTTCTTCCACGATGCAAAGATCTCATAACCATCTTTGTGACTGATTCAAGAGAATGAAAAACAAATTCTTTGGGACATGTTTTTTTTTTTTTTTTAACATGAGTTTGTGTTGCAAAGTGTGCTACACTTTTTGTTGAAAATGTTGGAAAATATCAAACAATCAACATTTGCTTTTGAATCAGCAGAACGATCGGTTATGAATTTAAAACCAACACTGTCATGTTACAGTAAATTCACTTGGACACTGAGGCAGCAGGATCAGTTCTTCAGTCAACAACTCTTTTACCTTCTGTAATAGTGATCAAAACACTCATTGCAAAAATGCTCTCCACACGACAGATGATACCAGCGAGATGTGTAACCATTTTTAGCGCACCTACAGAGAGAAGACAGAGGCATGATCTCATTGGAAGCTACCAGCAAAACCAATGAATATGTAATTTCTACTGTACTACCTTTCAGAGGCACTTGCAAAACAAACAGGGTACATGGCTGAACATCCTGCCTTCTCACACTTCCTGTACTTCTTCTCAGACTGATCATCCTCTTCTTCAGTGTCTGTGGCTTTTCTTTTACTCTGAAGATGAGAATAGCATTACAGAGAGACACAACCACACAAAACAGATTTTATGCATAGAGAACATAAAAAAAAAAAAACAAAGACCATGCATCTGCATTGAATTGGAAAATAATTCAAATTTAAAATTTCCATAAAATTTTCAATTGAAATTCAGAATTCAAGCCATAAATTAATTTACCCAGTGTCAAGTTTACAGATCATGCTGTGGCAAGAGCAGCCAATGATTTATCTCTTGATGTGCAGGAGCTGCACAGGGAGAGGCTGGAACTTCACCTGTCCAGGTGGAGGGTTGTTGGTGCGCTTCACTCGGACGTTGATCTGCCGCCCAGAGGAGCGCAGGGTCTGTCCGTCGCCTGGTGACTCTCCAGAGCTCCTCTTCTTGGCTCTCCGAGCTCCTGGAGCATTACCGGAGTAGTCTAATAATGAATCACAAGTCAGATACATTCATCTTTCGGCAGCTAAGTCCAAAAGAGGCCTTTGTTGTGCCCGATGTTTCGGATTAAGCAGTTTCCCAGTTATCCAGTGACTCCCTTCCTTTCGCGTCAGGTGTTGCAGCCAGTAACAGCAGGTGTTAAAAATCCGACAGAACTCCGCAGCTGTCATAGCGAACATCGTTTAGCCGTATTTACAATAACAATTCGAAGTGTTGGACCTTTGACGAGTCTTATTTTAGCATTTGCTGTTACTAACAGCAACGACGGACGCTACAGGAAGGGAGTCGCCAGTTAACAGGGGGACGACTTAATCCGAAACACCCACAAAGCTCTTCGCGCTGGAGAAATGAACGTTCAAATTGAGACAGTTCAAGCTCTGAACTACGAATTGATTACATTCAATGAAACAGGTGGTGAAGCAGGTGGTCACGGTGAAGGTGAAGACACATGTACCCATCAGACAGCTCTTTAAATCAGCAAAACAAAGTCAGCATGTCACTTTAGCATGTAGCGGCTGTAGCTGCAGCGCGTCAATAACAACACTGACCTGCGTCCGACAGCATTGCTGCCCTTCGTGCAGCTGTAAAACCCGGGATTTATTCACGTATTTTGAGTTTCTGACACGATTTCTGTATGACTGTTGGTTTCGCCTCCCTTTTATTGTTGTGGGGGAAGAAAATCAATGTGTCGCTGTTACCAGAATACCACTTCCCGTTGCGAGGAGGAAATGGGCGTCTCGAGCGTGCAACTACTTTGAACTGCGGTGCTTGCCGTACTACACTGTAACCATGGCAACGACCGCACGCCGCCTGAGCACAGGGAGTAAAAACAAACGATGGAGACGACAGGTTCATTTGAGTTGCTTTTCGGCAGAGGTTTAAAACTAACGCTAACTCATTGCTGAACAGCCACCTTCATGCTACACGAGGGAAGGCGACAGTTATTGACAGAAAAACTAAAACGCTGTGGGGAAAAAAAGTCTGCGAGGATATTTTGTTCATCTTAAAAAACACACTCAATTATTAGGATACTATCTTGAAAGTCACAAATGGATTCAAACAAAGTTATTCACCGAAGAAAAACGGACTTTCCTGCAACCAGTCTGAGAGCTCCACAGAAGAGCCAGTATCAGGAGGTAAGCAGACTAAATAGTTGTTGTAGCATTTCAAAAAGTGATAACATATTTGTGCACATTATCATTGTTTAAATGTATTAAACAATTCATGGTATAAATTAGTTTTGCTGATGTTTTGATAATAATGTTTTATTGTACGTAAACATCTGTTGTAGTTTTTGAAAACATTGCAGTCCAATTTTCATTTAAATGTTAGTGTTTTTCACCATCATCCAAAGGTGAACGACTACTAAAAATATGTAGTACTACTTTTAATTTATCTGTTTTTTTTATTGACATTCAGTGACAAATGTAGTGTATACATCCACTTCAGTAATCAATCACAGCACTGCTGCGTCATTGTCTAGAACAGAGAGAACTGAAATAATGAAACATAGAACATTAACACAGGGAGTGAGATGTGGTTAGTGCTGCACACAGTGTAAAGTTCAAGGCCAGGCTGTGTGGTATTATACAGTCCATCTGCTTCTTCCACCATTAAACAAATAGGATCCTTTTGTAGTTCACATCACTGTTATTCTCTCCATCCTGCTCACCTCCTTTGTGAGGTCCATCCACATATTCAGAGTTGAGTTCTGCATTGAAAGCTTTTTTTTTGTTGTTTAGTTTTTTGTGAGAGCCTTGTTTTCTTGCTACCAACAAAACACTAAACAGATGTTTGTCTCTCTGGCCATCTTTGGGGGATGAACCCACAAACTGAAATTTCACTTCAAGGAAGCAGCGACTTCCGAAAATTTGTTGTATTGCATTATGCATCCCCTTTCCTTCCAGTAAGTTTTAGTGACATGACCGTTTCAAAAAACCTGGTGATGATTTATGTTTGTGTTTTCAATATTCACCACTCCTGTTAAATTGCCTAGATTGTACTGAATTACTCAAATTTACTTTTTTTTTTTAATTAAATAGCAGACATTTGAGTCACTTTAATTGTAAGAAATATTAAAGTTCAAAACTCATTCCTTGTGTGAGCAGTGAAACTCTTACTGGTGATTTGTTCATCCATCCATTCACTTTATCCTGTTCAGCGTTCGGGCAATTTGTTTCAAAGCAAATTTGGATTTAAAACCATTATGTTGCCTATAAAAGAAATCCCCTTATTAATATAATATTAGAAATGCAACTGTAATTAAATAGCAAGTCAGAGTGTTTAAACTACTGTATGCAGAAACATGAATAATATTTGAGACATACCAGAAGAAAATACTGATGAAACTACCCCAGAGTAATTCTTGATTTCAGTAATTTTAGCTATTTGTGCAATGTGGAGGTGCTGTGATGACCGAATTTCCCATGTGAGATAAATAAATTGTTATCTTAGTGTTTTAAGCCTGCAGCATTTTTCCTGAATGCAAATGCAGCTGTCACATCAGGTGTTTGTTTGTTTTTACATGGCAGTCCACCACTAAAAGTCTTGAACTCAGTAAAGTGATTCGTCTTCTTGAAGACCCACTAACTGTAAGTCAAACCTGTTCTTCATTCATCATTTTTTTATGCTTGGTTATTTCATGATATAATATATTCTGTCCATTTGTTGAAGGCCAACCTGAAAGAAAGACACCTTTTTGTGCTGAAGAAACTCCTGAAAAGGTGCCAGATTGGATTTGTATCCTTTCTCCTGGTCATTACCTGATGCAGGACGTCATTATCACTTGCAGGATGAGGTGTTCCAGACTACAGCAGATAGTCAAGTTTTCCCTCATTATAATGTCACGGTGCGATGATGGAAATAAAGCTGATCTCATGCCACCTGAACATGAGGCCAAACGCTGCTCCCAGGGCTCTAATTTATGCTGCCTCACTGTGTCCGTCAGCATTTTCCTTCCACTGAAATACACTCACTGATCCCGATGACTCTTTATCCCCTCAAATCCTCTCTGTCTCAGGGATTCATATCTGTATGAACCAAAAAATTAAAAAAGCGATCTATTTTCTTTAGCTATCTGTAGATTTTGAAGGAATTGACGAACATGGCCAAAATACTAAACATCTGCGCTGACAAAGCAACAGAGCATCCTGAATATTTGCCCATTTTGTGTGAAGCAATTAAACTTTGCAGGTAAGAAGCTCACACAGTCCCAACCTACATGTAAACAGCTTTATTTCCTCAATAAAGAATCTAATCATCACTGTATTCATTCCATCTCAGGCTTCCCTTTCTAAAGGAGAGGGCATCAGACGAGCTGCACTACGCTCAGGATGTCGTTGATTTCCTCTGTCACATGGGTACACAGCACAACAGACATAGATACGCACAGATTGCATTTAAATGTTTTTGTGTTGCTACAATTAATTATGACTTATGAAAATTATGCTTAGACGTGAAAATAAATGAAGTAGAAACTTGCCCTGCAATAAAATACCTTTAATGTTTTGGTAACTCTCTACTCTGTATCTTTTTGAAAGCTCCAATGAATAACTCCTTGAAAAAGTGGCAAAGACACGATAGAATACCCAGCTTGTCTAATATTAGGATGTGGACTCTCTTTGACTTTTCATTATGTACATGCCTATGATTTAATGTGATCAAATACAACAACTTTACAACAATTTCCATGAAGGCCAGTTTTTTGTTGAGCCAGTTAGAGAGGTGATAATTGCAGTAATTACTGAGGCTTTACAGTGTACAATATATTGTGAGTTAAGTGTTCGAAGTTTCCCCACTGTCAGTCAATTCAGTGTCAATGCAATGTACATCTAATGTCTCTGCTGTTTGATCACATGTGACAAACGGGGGTCCAAACATGCCAGTTACTATAGATGCTGCGTAAAGCCCAAATAGTGGATCAGTGCAGTCTATTAATGTTATGATTCTACAGAAAAGAAAGTTGATGAGGAGTGACTGATGGATGTGTTTCTGTTGGCAGGTTGTCTGATGAGAGTGTCAGATGCTGACGTTAGGCAGCACCTAGTTGAATCTGTGAAATCATTCTACAGCTGTGTGGCTCCCAAACCGCTGCTCGACGGTACGGACCGCCCGGCCAAGCCAAAGCCTCGGACTTTCCCCTCTAACAACCGATTTTCTAGACTTTCACTAAGTGAGACTCTCTAATGGATCCTGTGGTGGCATGCTTGTGTTTTGTTTTTTCTTCTAATTTGCTTTGATTGTTCTCGTTTCATGTGCTATAACAAAGAAATAGTGAGTTAAGATGAAATTTTGCAGATTTTTGCAATCAACCATTCAATTGTCATCGTCACAAAAGTTTGTTCTGCTGTTTTGTGATTAGGAAAGGAATATAATGTAGTTAATATTGTACAATTTTGCCCAATTTATTGTAAAAATCTTCCCTAATAAAACTTATAAGATTCATTTAGTTGAAAAGCTGATCAGACATCATAAAACATGAAATTGTGACGCAAGATCATCAGTGAGGCTCCTTCCTCTGAGCAGCATGAAGGCCAACAGTGGATAAACTCACACTGACTGATGTGAAGCTGCAGATTCAATTTGCCCGCTTTAATGTTCTTTTCATTTTTGATGTTTAATCCCTTTCTAGAATTTCTTGATGTCATCTGACTTTTAGTTATTGGCTTTTATTTCTCTGTAATCCTTTGTTATGTCTTGTGATTACATTACTCTGTTTCTGCACCGATTCATTTTTCTTCCAAATGCTGAACTGTGAATTGATGACAGTCAGAATACATGTTTGAATATATCTCTTCCTCCCAACCAGAGCAGTTTATTGATTTATGTATTCTAAGATAGGACAAAAATTACATAACTTTTTCTTAAATTTACTTGATTGCAATCACTGTAGTGTAGAATAAAAAGTGCAATAGTGTATGTCCAACGGTACATTTTTTATTTTCACTTTATTATTCATGTGACTTTTCAAATCCCATTTTCCTTCATCGTCATTCTCTCATTTTTTTTTTATTTATTTTTTTTTTAAATTTTTTTTCAATCTGTCAATCCGTTCTGCACGGGATTGGTTTTATAGCTGTACTGTATGGTGACCTTTGCGCAGGGCTCCAGCCGACCTCTCCCGGCTACAGACTGCAGCTGCTGGAGTTCAGCGACCTGGCTCAGACGCTGCTCCTCTCCATGGCCACGACGGAGAACCAGCCAGTCATTAAGCTGCTGCTCCTGCAGACACTCCAGCTCCTCTCCAGTTCCTCGGGTCAGTCACTGATTTTGCTGATTTAAGGCTGCAGTGAGTGCTTAGAACATGTCAAACATGTCAGTCCAGCAGATTACCTCCTTCATTATGGGGAGCGGCACACTCTCAACAGCGCGAATCACCATATTACCAAGAATAACAATCAAACATTGATGTTAAGTGTCCCTCTGCCAATGTCAACAGGTCACAGGGTTGTTTTTATGAACCACATCTTCATGACTTCATTGTGTTTTTCAACCACAGATATGAACTGCGCTTCAATACTGCATGTAAGAGGAGCGGAGATGATATGTCTCCATATGACTGAAGCTGACCCGTCCGGTCAAACCCTTTTCCGATCCACCGAAATCCTCTGGAACCTTCTGGAGAGAGGCAACAAGGACGTGGTCACCGCTCAGCTCAGCAGCTTGGAGTGTGTCGTGTACGTTCTGCCCAGTGTGGCCAGACAGCACATGCCTGCTGTTCACTTTTCTAAAATGTCAAGAGTTTTACAGTTGTTGCATATCAGTACACATTTGATCCTGTGAATTGTTCTAAATTTGCACACTGGTTTTTTTTTTCTGATTGTCTTACTTTCTGTGTTTTTGTCTCAGATCTCTGAAGGAGGCCTTTTTAAACCAGCTGCTGAATAGCTCTCAGAATTTTCACCTGCAGCTCAGAAATGATCTGCTTGTGGTCACAACTCTCATCGCTGAAAATCCAAATGCTCCGCTTATTGTGAGTCCTGGACGCTTAATTAGGAAACAGAGTTAAAGCTTATGTCTCATGCTTATGAGTTGTGGTAAATGTGCCCTGACTGGTTATCTTAACAGCATGTTTCTGATTTACAGGAGAGCTTGTTTGCAAAAGAGCTTGTGGTTTTTGCCACATTTCCAGAGAGTGAGAACACTTTTTCATTGTATAAGTCATTTGTATTTCCCTTTGGTCAAGCAGAAAAGGTGGTTTATGCTTCTTTTTTTCAATTTCAGTGAAAAGTCGCAATTCTTTGGTTCACAACCTGAAGCTCACCTTCAACAGTGAAGACCTGAAAATGAAGAAGTTGCTCTTAAACTTGTTGGTTTTAATGTCTCGTGACTTCGCTGCTCTGGAGGTCCATCACGTTCACTCACAGCTTTCAACAGTTTCTTGAAATATTATCCCCATAAATCTGACTTGTTTTTTTTTTAATGTCACAGCTTTATAGAGAAGAGCGAGTGATGCCGGCCCTGCTGGCCCTCGTGAAGCCGCCCGCTGCCTCGTCGGAGCGCCGGTCGGGTGTGCGTCACTGGTCCGTGGTCCAGCGTGAGGAGCTCCAGCTGCAGGCACTGGCCACCCTCAACACCGTCGCCCCGCTCATGCTGGATGACTACATGTCGTGTCAGGGAAACACCTGTCTGCTGCTGCTGCTGGACTGGTGTGTGGGACCAGGTCAGGACACAGAAAAACAAGAGGATCTGGTTAAGAAAGGTCACAAAGGAGAGTCACTGCTTCAGATCATTTGTATATTGTCAGAAATGTGAAGAAATTATACTCATTTATCATATTTTGTCTGTAACGCTAAGCCCAAATAAGCTCAAACTTTCCAAAACTGTCTTTTCTCCTTTACACCAGATGCTTACTTTGGTCAGGGTCACAGCTTTCACAGCACCGGAGGCAGAGGCACTAAGAAGGCTCAGCTGCGACATTGCATCAGACTGCTGAGATCTGTGGCCTTGCTCGGTGAAGAGAGCGTAAACCAGGACCTGTGTGATCAAGGAGTCATCAACCAGCTTCTGGGTAGCTCCGTTCAAATCAACATTTACCGTGAACAAGCAGGTAATGAATGCAGCAAAGTTGGATCTGTGTGGTTTTGGCAGGGATCCTGACCCAGATGGAAGCAAATCCTGATGAGGATGACTTAATCTCTCTGGAAATTAAAGCAGATATTCAGCTGATCCTTTCAACGTTGTGCGATCCCGACATGCATAGAAAGGTGAGGCAGAGAGTTCAATAAAAACACTTCTTTCCTGTGCAGGAACTTTTTAGAATTATGAATGTGTTTGTGTGTTGTTGCTGTTTTTTTTATTTTATTTCAGGATTCATTCTGGACAGATCACCAGTCTATCACAGGGTAAACATGAAAAAAAAGTAAACACAATCAAACTCATTTTCGCTTTTTAATGTACTTGTAAAAATCACCAATTTAACCTCCAACACACGTTTTTGGACTGTTGGAGAACATCGGATAATCTGGAGAGAAGCACTCGAGCAGGTTGGATATGCAGACACATCCATGGAGAGAAGCCTGAGTCCAAGCCTTTAGTCACTGAACTTGATTGTAGGTGTAGATATGTTTGCGTTGGACTATCTGCCTCTCAGTGTTTGCCCTGTGTTGGACTGGTGACCCATCCAGGGCGTGTTCTGCCTCTGCCCAGCCATGATCGGTCCCAAAAACCGCCGTGGATGGGTGGATCTTCTGATGCAGACCCCTCTGTAACACTATGTTGCAGGAACTTTTTGGATCAGAGGGAGTTGAGTTGACTCTTCATTTCCTGAAAAAAGGCTCCGACAAGTTCTACAGCGGCCTGGGACACAACAAGCTGATCCTCTCGACCATCGACTGTGTGTGGTGAGTTAATTAAACACTCTGATAGATTAACTTGCTAAGTTATTTTCATCCATTGAGATAGAAATGCAGGATTCCTCTATATCTGAGCTCAGGAAAGTTTCCCTGTTGATCTGTATCTTTCCTTTGGCTCTGTACCTGCTGCAGTATATGCTGTTACCTAGAGATCAATTTGTAGCGCCTGAAGTCGGTGGAAAGACATATTTTCGCGCAGCTGAAAATGTTTGTGTGCTGTGGTTTGGAACTGTAGCAGCTTTTTCTGTGTGTATTTATTTTACCTTAAAAGACAAGAACTTGACAGAACTTACACCATGTCAAGCCGACATACAGCGTGGAACTGAGTCGACCTTGTTTTTTATGTGCGCCCTTTGGGATGTCCCTCAGGTCCTGTATTGTTGGCTGTTACACCACAGAAGATTACTTTTTGGCAAAAGAGGGAATATTTCTTCTGCTAGACTTGCTCAGTGTAAGTAGCTTCATCCTCAGGTTTATGTTGTGGAGAAAAACTTAGCTTTTTTTCTAACTAAATCCTTAGGATAATACAAATTTTAATTCCTTTTTCTGAGACATATTCATTACCAAAGACTTGCCGCCTGTGACATGTATGTTTTTTCTCAGATGAGTCCTAAATGTGTGCACGGTGTCGTCCTCGCCACCCTGCTGGAGTTGTGTGACAACCCAAACACGCTGTGTCACATCCTGAACTGGAGGGGCAGCAGCGGTCAGACGGCTCCCGGACTCCTGCTGCAGCTGTGGAGGGAGGAGGAGGAGGCGCTTGGCGTCCCACGTAGCCAACACGGAGGAATCACAGGTCTGTCATGTGAAGCTGACGACACACGTCTGCTGGAGTATTGGCTCTTTATGGTTATTCAGAGTAACTGACCTTGGCAGCAGTCAGAAGCAGATTCACGCTCTCACTTTGGGCTTGACTTGGGCGTCTTTCTGTGTGAAGCTTTCATGTTCTACCGGGCTATGGGTTTTTATCTGGGCCCTCTGGTTTCCAAAAACCTGTACTTGATGTTGAACCTAAATTGCCTGTAGGTGTGAGTCTGTGTGTGTGTTTGTGTGTGTGTGTGTGTGTGATTGTCTGATCGATGGATTAAAGAGCGAGGGGTTCAACACAGCAGTGGTTTCAACACAATCATTCAAACCTGTTTATTATCACCGGAATTGCACAATTGAGACTTTAATTCTGGGTCAGCCACTTCTGTTTTTATCTATATTTGAAATGTATTTTTGATCGTTTGTTTTATTTTGTATCAACCTGTTTCGAAGATCCTAAAAAGCCAGTCCTCAGTCATTTCCACCCCGACGACATCCAGCTGTCATTTCCTCCTCACGTGCCGAGCGCTGCTGTGCTGGAGGTCTCAGAAAACCTGCGGTCAAAGATCTACTCCATTTTCTGCAAACTTGGTAAAAGACGAACACCATTTTATTTCTGAAGATGTTTGAGCCAATTTTTGTGAATACTTTTATGATTTAATTTCCTTTTGGTCATATCACGTCTCATATTGCATTTCAGTTTTAGATCACGTACTTCATGTAACGCTACTTATAGGATGAACAATTCTCAATAATTTAGATCTCTCACAGCATTTTCTTTATCATGTGTGATTTATCACGTCTAAATCAGAAAGTCTGATTCAAACAGACAGAATTTGGTTTCAAAAAATGAAGAAATGCTGTTCCAACAAGAGGTGGTAAATCTGCAAACGGGCTTTGTTGTCAGGTTTCCAGGAGCTTCCCGGGTTGTCAACTAGAGACTACATGACTCTCAGCATCATCAGGAGATATTTGGACTTCAAGGTGAGACAAGAGAATATGTCTTCTGGCTTTAAATGTAGTGTTAAACACACTTGTTAAATTTTGAAATTGCTGTGTGTTGCACTCAGAAATATCCCACTACCACACATTTCCACATTAACTGAGCACATCAAACATGGAGCAAGATCTAACTTGACACAGTTTTTATCAGCCTGAACGTTTGTCAGACACTTATAACAACATCACAAATGTTTTCCTTCAAAAGCTGATATTTTGTGAGATCTTGTGAGATTTTTTTTTACGATTAACAAATATTCTGGTAGAAATGCATGGTTCAGTTTTCAAAAAGAAAATTTTACAGAAATACAGAAACATTAAAATCACTGTAAAGCACTTTGTAGCTAAGATGTGTTTCACATATGAAGTTGCCTTGTCGTGTCTATGAATGGAAGGGCAGTCGAAAGCTAAATTTCAGTTTGAGGTGACCTAAACCAGTGTGTCGTTTGTGATGGTGCTGCAGGTCGGCGAGGTGTGGGACGAGATCAGGAAGGAGCTGAGTCTGGATGGTGTGAGGCCGATCAGCCCCGACCAGGGGGCTCTGACCTCCATCTGTAAGGTCGCAGAGGACACGGCCAGATGGATCTCTGAAGAACAAAACAGCATCCTGGAGCAGCAGACGAAGGAGGACATGAGCCAGGAGGAGCTCCTCTACACTGAGGTGCTGACGCTTCAAACCACCTTTTTTAAATCAATAAACACACCAGAGAATTCATGTAACATTCCAGCACTGGATGTTGCTGCTGAAAGGAATCTTTTATGACATTTTCGGGGATATGTTCAATGTTCACTCCATGTATTTGGTGTTTTAATTACAGATCAAGTCTCACTGGAAACAACGCGAACTAAAAGCAAAGTCCTGGGACAACTACGTTTCCAGAACTTCAAACTATGAGATCCTGAAGGTTTCGTAATCTCAGATCCCGTCAAGATTAAAATTGATTCGATACTAGTCGGAACGGTAATGTTTGTTGTGTTTTTGTGTCCAGGAAGTAAAAGCACAGAGGGAAAAGCACAGTGAATCATCCAGAAGTAAACCAGAGCACGAGGATGCTGCCGTTCATCCTACAGAGGTCTGCCAGCAACACACAGTCTGATTTCACAGTAACGTACGGCTGAAGGATTCAGCCTCATCAGATAAAACGTGTTTTCGTTGGAGCTGAGAATTTCCTCACGTTAATTCCCGTTGGGCCTTTCTGTCCGTCTTTCTAAGTCCTCCCCTCTGCTCCTCTGGGCTTTTTCCTGTGGGTTCTTTGGTTTCCTGCCACATCCCAGAAACATGTGTTTGAGCTTAATTTGTAATTTTAAATTGACTATCAGCTTAAATATGATCTTGTTTGAGTGTCTGTTGAGAGTATTGTTCATGAGAAGATGGACGAGTGGGTGGAAGATAAAAACTATAGCTAGCTGAGACACGGATAAAATCTATTTTCTAAAGGAATTTCAAAGTTTTTCAGAACCAAATAGAAATTTCCACTTAATTTTTTCACACTCCTCTATTTATTCCAAGAAATAGCTGCATTTACACAATTTGAGACAGATTTCTTCTTTGTGAGTTGATTTTCTTGATTGAAAATGGCCTTGAATTTCAAGAAACGTCTTACACAGAATCCAATCCAGTTGAAAACTTTAAGCTATTATGACAGTCACAAGAAAATTTACTCATTTACATCATAATTCCTTTATGTTACATAAAATGTCCCACATAATGGGGTTATGTCTTCATCTTGAGTATGGGGACCGCGGTTTGGATCCTAGTTACAACAGGAAGTGGATTCATTGTAATGAATCGATCATGTGTGCTAGTTGCAGTGACTTGCTGTGACGACCCCTGTACAAATTTGACATGTTGAGAAATGATGCAGTGCCATCACTGCTTCCACACGCTGTGCTTTGCTGTGTTTTGCAGCATTTCATTGGCCGTGTGGTGGCAGTGGAGAGCACAGGCGATCAGGGGCCTGCAGGAGTGAAGCTGACACTGGCCAGAGTTCCAGTCCAGTCTGCAGGTCAGGACAGAGAGGAGCCAGCAGCGCCAGACCCGGAGTACTTCAGCACTGTGTCTGTCCAAAACTGATTCCTCCAAAGAAACCACTTCAAAACGTGACTTTCACACTGTCTTACTGTCTTCAGTCCTGTAGCACATATTCAGAAAGCACTAAATGTATGTACGTTCTCGATGAATGACTGTCTCTGTCCGGCCTCCAGCTTCATTCTGTGTCTTCATGTATTGAATGAATCTGCAGCAGACGTGACGTCGCTCGTGTCTGCACAATCAGCACCTTATAGTTCATCTCCCCACTTCTTTTACACACACACACACACACACACACACACACACACACACACACACACACACGTGTGTATATATATATATATATATCTGGAAATAAATTAGTTAAAATACTAAGAAAATATGTAGAAAAAATCATTTTACAAACAAAACATTTTATCAGCTACAAACTAATGAAAAAAATGTTTTTAAACAATATTTTTACATCTGTCCACACTATATTCAAATCATTAAACCTTTACATGCAACCTATAGATGTTTTTTTTTTTTAACTCTTCCCCCAGTACACATTTACGTAATCAACAGAGCGCTTACATAGCAGCCCTGAACAATCAATGCAGCATCATCATGGAAACAAAAGCCTTACATAATATCTAAATATCTTCAAACAAAAGAATCCGCAGGCAAATTAAGCTCAGTAACAGTGAACACTAATTAGGGACAGAAACAGTTTTTGTAGAGGCCAGTTGTTACTTTATTTTCCCTCCCAGGTTGAAGTCAGGACAGTCCTTTAAAAGTACTTTCTCCTTTTAGTGTTGTTTTGAGTTACATAAGTCACTGCAGCACATTAACACACATGTTCCCTCAAGCGTACAACATGCTGCACAGAGCCTCTTCTTCTCCTCACCCTTTTCACTGGCTGGATGACCAAATCCTCCCTGACAGGCCAGAGCTTTTTCATGCCGCTCTGTGAGTGTTGTGAGGCCACCCGGCACACACTGGGACAGTCACTGTACAAAAGAGTGGGCATACACACCGCAGCCTGTTCAGGGCAGCAGTCTGCCTGCTGTTTGTTCAGCTTCACATGCTCCCAGCCTGACAGAGGCTGCTGAACGGCCGCCGCCGCCGCCGCCGATGAAGCCGGGGACGAGTCTGGGTGCTGCTTTTGGATCAGCGCTGGCTGCTCATCAACTCTTTGACGACCCTTCAAACTGTGAGGAAGCTTATATTTCATCTGGTCATGCTGTAGGAAAATCACCACTATTGATACGTGTTTTTAGTTTAAAAACTTCTCCTGTCACACAAATTTGTAATGTTGAAGTGATAAACAAATATGCCTTAAACTACATTATATTGTTCTGTATACAAATAATTAAATCTTTTTAACATTATGTATATATTAATATGTTAATGTCAATAAAGAATGATGTCCGCATGAACGTGGTTGTTTTGCTGTCTTAGTTTTCCCAAAAATGTGCTGGAAAATGCAGAATTGATCTATGTATGTCTGAACAGAACCCTTCTGAATTAAGAGTTTAGTTTATTTTTCCAGTGTATTTTTTTAATCTTACTTATAAGTTCAAAATTACTTGATTCAAGGAGAATCAAAGCAATCAGTTTTCTTTGTTCATCACTCCAAAGTAGTTTGATAATCTCTGATTTTTTTTAAACAAGCTGTGTCCAGCATGATATATAATTAGATATTTTTATTGAAGTAGCTCAGTTCACAAAGCCAGTGATGCTCACCGTTGCATGAAGCCACCTTTATTTTTTTCCTTACTCTTCATTTTCATCTGCCTTTTGTTAATTGCAGAATCCAGCTGTTGTCCTTTAAAAGTAACATTTGGCAATAAGACTCTCTTTGATTTAAAGCATGGGCATCCATTCTTTCAGCAAAGCGTCGTTCTGCTCAGTCGACATGAATGATTACAATGTGCCCCTAATGAAGCCTGCAGAAATGGTGATGGTTTCCTTCTCCCACAGAAACTGTGTGAAACGCTCCAGCAGTCAGAAATGATCCTCAGACTGGGCCGACTGACGCCGGGATACTTTCGCCTTCTCCAAGTCAGTGTCTGTTTGTGCCTCAGTGATGCCACTGTGTCTTTATCACTCGCATGTCCCTCTTTTATTCAGCTGGATGTGTTCATAGAGCAGCTATGTGCTGTCCTCATGACAAATATCCACTCATAGTTTTGACCAAGACTTAAGAAACACTGTTCTTTTTTAATGTGAATCCATCATGCTGATATTGCATGTTAAATTATTCAGTGAGAGGTGGGGCTTTTCTCAGGAGGGTTAAGTTATGTAACCTGTTCAGACTCTACCTCACTGCCGCACGTTCTGAATGAGGCACAAACACAGATACCAGATACCAGCATTTCTTTCATTTCTTTTGCTTTCCACAGCAGAAACATGTTAGCTGCTATTCTTTATGTGATTTCTTGGTTCAGAATGATGCTTTTATCAAACTCACTGCAGCAGGTCGGTTACTTGCTGATTTATGATCAGACATGTTATTTGAAAACTATTTTTATAGGTGCAAATGTTAGAGAAGCCTCATGTGCTACAAGATTGGCAATGATCATGTTTAGTCACGCGTTATTATCCTGACTTGTTTTTTTAGCTGTGAATATTATTGTATCATCGTGGTATATGCAGCCCAAACATTTTAATATCTATTTATGAGTATATCAATCGGTAATGTTCAATTGATCATCACATCTGTAAAATTGAGGTGAGAAACAAACAAGTCCAATCAGCTCTGCTTTAAGGCTTTTTGAGACATGATGGAGATAGGAAATTCATTAGGAAATATTAAAATTGCAAAACAGAAACAAAAAGAAATACTTAGTGAAAGAAATCACACAATTTTAATGCTTTATTAAGACAAACCCAACTTTTAAACAGCGGTTTGAAATAACTACAAACAAAATAAGCTAAAATGTCCCTTCAAACAAGAAAGAGCCTCTAAGGATGAGAAACGTTACGTCTCAGTTTCTTAAAGTTACCAGAGGGCGTCAGATCATCAGTGTGTTTTAGTTCTTATACCTTATTAACCGCAGTATTCTGTCACAATAAACAAGGTTAAGAAAGCTAAAGGTGTTATTTAACAGGTAAATACGGGCAAAACACTGAATACCCCTCACCCTGGCACACATGGAAACCTGCTCTGGATTTCAGATGACTGAGCTGACCTCAGTTCGGTCCTGAGCTGAATGAATTTGTTGAAAGTATCAACACACTTACAGAAGCAGTGTTGAAACATTACAGCTCAGTGAACAGAGACGAGACTGTAAATGTGCCATGACAGTGTAACAAACCATCAACATTAACAAAACCGAAGCACAGGACAAAGAAAGCAAATGTCTAGACATACCGTATATGGAAATTCTGCCTCTAATGAGCTCCGCAACATTTGTGTGATATCCTCTGTGAATACAGTTCAGACATTTAAAGAAAACAAATCACATTTTAAAAGGTTTTATCTCATACATTCAAGTAACTTTTTTCCATTGAAAGCTTCATTTATTAATATAGGTTAATTATGTTGTCAATTGTCAAAAGGCTGATCCCTCCTTGATGTGAATGCATCAATCTTTGTACATAATCCAAGTGAGCTTTTACCTCTCAAACAACAGAAACCAGAAACACAAGAATGCCTTTGCAGGTTGTTAATCAAGTTACTTCGATATTCATTCACCTTGTGCAAATGTGTTTGTCTTGTACAGGAAATTCAAAATGTATAAAATTGCCCATGATTTAAAAAAGGGGGGGTGATGTGTATAATTAATCATTCCTGTTTAGGCTCAGCTAAGGATTTTACTTACAGTCACACCTAAAGAAAAGCTGAACTTCCAGTACATGTTTTTAGAATGTGGGAAGACACCAGAGTCTCTCTGGAGAAGACCCGCAATGCTCTGGGACAACATGCAAACTACACACAGAGGAACCACCAGACCTGGACTGAAACCCAGAATATTGTCAGTGTGAGACATGATGAGTGTTCGCCACTGCAACTCTGTGCTGCCAGAGATTAAAATTATTCTTTAAAAAGGTCATGTTTTGTGATTCCTGCAGTTGTTTGGTTGTCGGGTTGTCAAACATTTCCTGTCTGGATGTGATCACTGGATTGTTGATAGAAATTATGATATCTTTATTATACCAGGGAAAAACCAATGCTACACACGAGTCTGGTGGAATAAAAAGTTGGATAGTTTTTTCATGCAATAATATAACAGTTACAAATGATTATCATGGGGAAGTCACCTGTTCATCTAACCCTTTTTCTGTCCTGTCTGCAGAGGCAGGTGTCAGGCGAGGTCCGCATGCAGCCGCAGGGCAGCCTGATCGACCCCCTCGCCATGACGATGGCCGCCGTGGGGGTGGGAGTGTCTGTGTACAGCGCCAGGCAGATGGCAGACAGGGTCCAGCTGAAGCAGCCACATGCCTGACAGAGGAGAGAAAGCCACTCTGTGGGCGATCTGTGTGACGGACTGAGTGCTTGTGAGCGTCAGAGCAGGTTCGTGATGGCAGAGGAGCTTCTGTGTGTTTGTGGTGCTGCTGGAAGGAAAATCAAAGTGTCCCAGAAGGAAAAGTGTGAGTCACTGTTCAGCGTCAACAGAAAGATGTGTTACAGCATGTGTGAGCAAACATGAGTGAACCTGTAATATGATGAGGGCAGAACGGCGCAGTTCATCAGGGGATGGATTTTACTGCAGTAACCACCTTTCAACAAGAAACACTTCAGCATCGTTTCACCAGCAACACAAAATTATTTAATGTGAAATTTTGATTCCACTTCAGTCTCATGTTGTGTAGCTTGTAGCACCAGAGTCGTTTTCAAATCATCAACCCCAAGCAGCATCCTCTCTTTGACACTCTATCAATTCTGAAGCATCTTAGGCAAAAAGCTTAATTTCACAAACTGTACTTCTGATTTAATGTTAGCACAGGAAATGTATGTGAATGTATAATGCTCAATGTTTTGACACAGATGTGTAAGTCTAAACTGTCCCTGAAATAAATGTGTTTGGCGTTTCCTGTGTCTGTGCTGGATTGGATGTTTTTAAAGCAGACTCTGGTTCTCAGGTTTCATCGGCGTGGGAAGCTCACGCTGTCGGGCCACTGCACACTCTGTATGGAGCGATTCATGTGAATGAAACTCCCACGGGGGGAGGGATTTTTTGCTGTGAGCCTCTGCTGCGTGAATGAGACACGAGCAGTGAGCGAATGAACGACGCGCCACATGCTTTAACATCAAGAGGTGAAAAAATACCACCTTACTGTACTCTGGTGCAGTGTTCACATGTCTATACTGGATTATTTAATTCACAAATCAGGCTCAGGCACTATCACAGATGGATGAGTAAACCACTGATTATAGACTGTAGATGGATTTGATAAAGTGTAATATGCTCAAATCGGACAAATATGCACATTGAATACCATACTTTGATTTTCACGTTAACGTAGCTGACTGTGTTCACTGGAGTGGTTTGTTGTCCGATCCAAGGGTCTGTTATTTAGCGTTTGAAGCAAATGTGCTAAAAATCAAACACTTTACTTGACAGAATAAAAGAAACATGATTATTAAATAATGAGTTTTCATATATTTGATAACATATTTACAACAGATTCACTTTACCTTTTTGATAGTAAAATGGTTTTCTATTAGAAAGCTGAATATACCTGATCAATAATCTCACATTTTACTGCAATGTAACAATTCAAATAATTCCATCAACATCAAAATACATCTCTGATTTTGAAATTGAATTGCTGATGAATTGTTGGAAAGATAAATTGTATCTTTATAATGGCACGCTCATACTGCAGAGACAGAAAGGCATCAAGACATGTTAATGTTTTCAGCGTCTTTCAGTTTCATTCTGTTTAACAAGGATGTCAAAAGTAAAAAAACAACATGCATGTATATTTGTACATTATGTACGTTGTTTGGTAGAAAATGTTGCCTAGTTTTTTTATACAATAATTTAAAACTGACGTGCGCTAGTGGTGTAGTGGTTAGCTCTCTCGGCTCACAGCAAGTGGACTCCGTGTCAGAGCTCTCGCTATGTTGAGTTGCTTGTTCGTTCTGTACGTGTAGAAGTTGTCTGGTTCTAACCCAGACGTGCACACAGATGTGGGTGGGATGAACTAAAGAACAAAATGTTTCGTTTCCCATCAACAGTTGCAGCGCCTGTAATTCAGCCCTCCCTCCAGTAGGTGTCCCTGTAGCGCAGACGGCCTCTGGCGGAGCAGAGAAGCACTCAGACTGATGGATGGAAGCTGCCTGCCGCTCACTGTAGTTTGAAAGCAGCGCACTGTGCGGGAGTCAAACCCTCACACTTCTATGTGAAACCACCTCCCCCTGCATGCCATGTCACTATTTGTGCGTTTCTTGGTAGGCGACACAAACCGCCGTCTGCTGACCAGCGATGCGCAGTTTTATCACGCCTGGGGAGTTTGTGCGTAAAAGTGCGCGGCGCTCCGCGGCGCAGCGCGCTCGCTTCCCCCTCCTATCCTCCTCTTCATCTTCCTCGGCTGTCGAACCGAGCGGCGCCTCGCAGCCCCCAGAAGAGCCTCTGAGAAATGGCAGGGCTCCGTCCGCGGCCGCGGCTCGCCGCCGCCTGCTGCGCCGTGTTGCTGCTCTTCGTGTCCGCCGCAGCCTCCGTGTCGAGTCGTGATGATGCTGCGGGAGTCGAGGGGGACTCGTGGGAAAACCCAGCCCGGTCCACGCACGAGGACCCGCATCACCGCACCAACTCCACCGTGCACAAGAAGGCTTTCCCCGTCCTGTCCTTCAACTTCGACCACGTCAGGAAGCCGTTTGAGATCTCCCTGTGGATCCTGCTGGCCCTGCTCATGAAACTTGGTGAGTGTCACTAATCAATAATCGATACGCCCTCATCTGGAGGAGACACTGGCACCCCATCATTCATGTTTTGCTTCCTAAAAAGTTACATTCAAAGTTCATTTGGGTGCGAAAGTTAAATCCAAGTGTGGATTCCTGAACGTGAACAGAGTGGGTTTAGCAGTTTCCTCCTCAGTCTCACCCTCACCACGTGCACAGGGATGAACGGGTGAACGTGACATTAGTGTTAAGCTCTTTGGTGAAGTGGTGAAAATGCACCACATCAGTGGAGTTCATGTGGTATGTAGCACCTGCGGCGGTTGGCACTGTCCCCTCACATTGATAGGATCCCTGGTTTGAGCCTGAGCTTCCTGCTGCCATTCATCCTTCAGAGACTTGCCAGAAACACACAGCTGTCATCCGAGGATGGCACTGCGCAAATAATGGATCATTAATCTCTTTCAGTGTCTACAGGGGGCAGTTTGCTGCTTTATCACCCAGCAGGCTATGCTGACTTTCGCCTCTTTTTTTAATGGGATGAAATCATGCACTATTCATATGACAATTTAGCTTTGAGACTTTTTTTAATAGTTTTTATCAGAGAAATCATCCTAATGGAAGCGGCAGCTGCTGAAACATGAGCCGCTTGTGTGAGAGCTCTGCAGGGAGGATATTCGTGCCGGACTGTGTGATCTTCAGCTAACAGAGTTTCCACAGGCAGCTTCAGCTATTTTAGGCCTCATGAGGAGCGTCTGTTGACTGCAAATGTTGAGGGGTGGTGGGAGTTTATATTGAGACTAATTGCAGGGATAAAGTAAACCCTCCCGGTGGTTTATTATGATTTATCTCTTGCCATGACATTCAGACTTCATACAGCTGCTCTGAACCTCTTTTAGATGCTGTATTCTACTTCTTGGAGTATTTTTAAAGTCAGGATTGTTTGATTGTTTGTGGTTTTACATATCCTTGGTTTAGAAGGATCATATTTGAGCATATCCATGTCAATACGATGGAGCTCCTTTACTGAGACACTGTCAGTTTGTCAGGGACCCCCTCAGGGTCCCCCTGCTTGTTGTTGTGATGGAGTTTAAAGAAGCGGGCTTCAGAGAAGCTGACATTCATTCCATGTCGTCAATATGAAAGACACAACTTAGACTAACAGATCCTCACTGACAAACTCAGCTGTCATGTTAGGAATATTTCATTGCTAATGCTGTATATGTATATAATGTTAAGTCTTTAGACTGCAGCTTATCGAGCTATTGAGCCACACTGTGTGAGAAATGTTTTGGTATATTTGTTTGCATTCATGAAATAGCAGCATTAATGCGACTGCACACAGCATTTAGTTTTTATTTTACTTAAAAAGGCAATTCAGCCTTTAATCCTGTTACACTGAGTATTAAAGTCAGTATGTTTACTTCAAAAGACATTGAGAAACACAACACAGATTTCTTTTCTGCCTTTTTTCTTCTGAAAAGACCTGAAATCATCTCAGTTTTCCACTGGAGGACAACTGGTGTTACCATGCTTGGATAAAATTCAGTTACAAAGAAAGTTACACTGATAAACGTACAAAGTAGAAATCCTCAAAGTATTAGTTACTTTTGAACTCTTTGTTTGCAATGCCACTGTCAAATATTCATTTCAATTTATTTGTAGAAAGTATCTGCATTTGAAGTGCATTTCTCAGACAGACAAAAAGTGAATGAAATATCATTTTGAGTATCACAACTTTAAACCAAAAGCGTTTATGTAAAGCAGGATTTATCACTTGAAAGGATTCAGTTGTTAGCTTTACAGATATTGATTAAAAAGTTTGAATGTGAATGAAAACTCCTGGTGAATTGAGGAAGGTTTCAGATAGTGTAAGTAAAGAATAGGTTAAAGGGCTGAAGTAGGAGTTACATATTTGAGAAAGTATACATTTTTATAATTGGATTACTGTAATAACCAGTTTACTGATTCTCACTCTGTGATCACTTTTCTTGAAAGGCTGCCTATATTTAGTCTTGTTTAGATGAACTGATTTGTTTACGGACCATCATTTGATTTCTTACGTTGTGTTGGAATAATGTTTAGGATAACTGGATTTAGAATATCAGATGATCTTCTTAACTCAGTGAAGCCGGAGGCCTCCGTGGAAATGAAGCTCAGTGAAGATGCACTGCAGCTTGTGTCTCAGGTCTCTTCTGTTTTTTTAACGTCCGACCGTGTGTGAGAGTGTAACCTTGATGCCCCTGATTGGCTGCCGGAGTCTGTCTTGTAGTTTTCCATTGGCTGTACCGGTCTTTGACCTCTTATCTGTGCGTCCAGCTGTTGTCTCCGAGGGCCGGCCTGACTTCCTGTCCTAATGCACTGCTCGATAACAAAGATCTCAGTGTGCAGCGTTGGGGAGGAGGCGAGGACGGCTCCACACAAGACCACTGACTGCACAGGAAACTTGCTACGACCGCCTTAACCTCAGTCACATGATTCAGAGATCAAATGTCAAGGTCTAGTTCAGGAATGACACAAACCAAGACCCCGAAACTGAAATTTCAGCGTTCGACGGCTGGCTCCTGTTTTGTATCACTGCAGGCCATTTCAGTCTAATTCACATGTCAAATTCTTGTGTTTTTTCTTCATTTTTGGATCAGTTCACTCACTGAAATGTATTGAGAATGAAGCTCTGGGCAGATCAGTTGATTCAGGCACCATAACAGCTTGTTTCATATTTTATGAGTACTTTATATTAAAGTGATTTTAATACTGTCATTATAAATTACTGCTGTGATACAAACAGCAGCACCAAGACAGATCGATTAATGGAATATTAACGCCCTGCAGAGAGTTTGTGTGAAAATCTTCTCCTCTGTTCTCTCGTATTCATGCTGGCATTTGCGTATGGCGGGATTAACCCTGTGAGCGGCCTGCGTTTTGGCGTACTGAGGGCTGGTTTGATTACACCTTCACATCTACGGGTTTTAGAACCACCTGTTATGCTCATGTGCCTGTTTCTGTACCGTGGAATAAAATGTGAGAAGAGCCACGCTTCATCGGGAGCACAAACTAAACTCAGGAGGAGCCACAGCTGGACTCAGACCAGGAATGATCTCATGAAACCAAACCCAAAATGACATTTTTCTCTTTTTAGTGAGCTCTGACACACTTGAGGATTTCAAGTGTCTATAGGGTCATACTGGAGAATATTATAAGAGCTGAACTCATTTCCACAAGTATTTTTTTTAAAAAAGCTCACTATCTGAATGTCAAATTTCCAAAACATTATGACATGAGACGTATTAGGCAGAAGGAATCATCCGTCACTCACATATTTGCTGTTGATTAATTGATGTAGTTTTAATTCAATTCTCTGCTACGAGAAAGCCTTTAATTAATTGTTTGTCATTATCGTGTCTGCAGGGTTTCACATTATTCCCAGAGTGTCGCACATCGTCCCAGAGAGCTGTCTCCTCATCGTCGTCGGCTTGCTGGTGGGCGGCGTCATCAAGGCTCTGGATGAGAAGGCCCCCGACTCCGACTCCTCAGACTCCACAGCCTCCGCAGCCCCCGTCCTCGACTCCAAGCTCTTCTTCCTGTACCTGCTGCCCCCCATCATCCTCGATGCCGGCTACTTCCTGCCCATCCGGCCCTTCACGGAGAACATGGGCACCATCCTGGTGTTCGCCGTGGTGGGCACGCTGTGGAACGCCTTCTTCATCGGCGGCATGATGTACGCCGTCTGCCAGATCGAGGTGGCCCAGCTGGGCGACGTGGACCTGCTGTCCTGCCTGCTGTTCGGCTCCATCATCTCGGCCGTGGACCCCGTGGCCGTCCTGGCCGTGTTCGAGGAGATCCACATCAACGAGCTGCTGCACATCCTGGTGTTCGGCGAGTCGCTGCTGAACGACGCCGTCACCGTGGTGAGGAATCGCCTTACTGTACCCGGAGGTTCACGGGTTTGAATCCTACTGTCGACAGGGTGTCACTGTGGGCCCCTGAGCGTGACCCCTGACCCCTCCCGACATGCCCAAAGTTGTGCTTATCACAAAGAGACGATCAAAGTAAAACTGTTGATGATGTTATAGAATGATCCTTTTTTTTTTTCAATTTGTGTTAAAGTGAATCAACAAATCTAAAGTGGAAACTCCTGCTTCTGCCTGCAGGTTCTGTATCATCTGTTCGAGGAGTTTTCTCAGGAGGGGACCGTGACGGTGGTGGACGCCCTCCTGGGCGTGGTCTGCTTCTTCGTGGTCTCGCTGGGCGGCATCCTGGTGGGCGTCATCTACGGCGTCCTGGGAGCCTTCACGTCCCGCTTCACTTCTCACACTCGCGTCATCGAGCCGCTCTTCGTCTTCCTCTACAGCTACATGGCTTACCTCTCGGCCGAAGTCTTCCATCTCTCCGGGATCATGTCGTGAGTCCATCTCTGAAGAAAGCTGTCAGAGCTTTCTGTTTGTCGTGTGGTTTCAGTGTTTTAGTTGTTTGTGTTCGTCTCTCGTCGTTTGCTGTCATCCTAGCCTCCATTTTATTTGACCCATTGACATCTCAAGGTGTTTATCCCAGTAAATAAACTTTAAGCAACAGCAAACATCTGACTAAAATCAATACTACAACCCAATGAAATGCAGCATATCAGTAGGTAGTTGGAGTTTTGCATCTCCTTCCAGCTTTTTCCATAAAGAAGCATTTGTCAAAATCTTACCTCTTATTGGTCATTCACTCATTTTCTGTTTCTTTTTCAGTTTGATCGCGTGCGGCGTTGTCATGAGGCCGTATGTGGAAGCCAACATCTCCCACAAATCTTACACCACCATCAAATACTTCATGAAGATGTGGAGCAGCGTGAGCGAGACGCTCATCTTCATCTTCCTGGGCGTTTCCACCGTGGCCGGTCCCCACGTCTGGAACTGGACCTTCGTCATCTTCACGGTGTTCCTCTGCCTGGTGTCCAGGGTGTTGGGTCAGTCCCACAAACAGCTAGACTTATATTTATCCTTATCATTGAGCTTTCGGTTGAAGTGTGCAAAGAGACAAAAATTACAACGACTAAAAAAAATGCATATTTTTTAAATGTATTGTTGTCATTAGATATGAATTGTATGAAACAGTGTCATTGGGAATCTGTTGCTTATTTTTTATTGAGTATAATATTAGTAAAGGTATTATCAGAGGGTTTTTGCATCCTTTCAGTTTTTTTTTCTGTCTATTTCAGGAGTCATTGGTCTCACGTACATCATCAATAAATTCCGCATTGTGAAATTAACCAAGAAGGACCAGTTCATCGTGGCCTACGGTGGCCTGCGAGGGGCAATTGCCTTCTCACTGGGGTTCCTGCTGACCGACAATCAGATGAAGACCATGTTCCTGACGGCCATCATCACCGTCATCTTCTTCACCGTGTTCGTGCAGGTGACAACCTTTTTGAGCCGAACAAACCTCATGATCCTCCTCAATGATCTCATCTGGACTCAAGTAGTCAGAAGACGTCGTGATGGCCTTCCTCATAAATCTGTCCAGTTTTTAATTGTGGACGGGCTTGTGCTGTATCTGTTTTTGTTGTCTTCAGGGAATGACGATCAGGCCTCTGGTGGAGCTTCTGGCAGTGAAGAAGAAGAAAGAGAGCAGAAGATCAATCAACGAAGAGATTCACACACAGGTGAGAAGCTCAGATATTCAGTCATGAAGGGAAAAGCAGCTGTCACTGTCAGACTTGGTGAAAACATTTCTCTTCTTCTATAATCTGAAAATGGTTAACTGCTTCTAGTTTCTGGATCATCTCCTGACTGGAATTGAAGACATCTGTGGCCATTATGGACACCATCACTGGAAGGACAAGTAAGATTTGGATGATATGTTCCCTCCTTTTATTTCTCTTTTTTTTTTTTGTTGTTGTTTCAGTATTTTTTTACACAGTGTCTTGAATTGAAAAAAAAAAAATCTGTACTCCAGAAAGCAGCTTAACAATTGATTGAGACCAGTGATGGGAGGAACCGCATTGAAATAAACAGCATTGCTATTTTTAGTAATGAGTAATCTAATTACTTCTTCCAGCACTTCTTCCAGCGCCGTTATCATTATTACAATAACATGAGGCTTGGTTCCGTTGCTGTTCACCGCTTTCAGCTTGGTTTTTCCTCCGGCAGAGTCCAGCAGGAGATTCATAGCCCTGATACAGCCCTGATCGTTCAGAGGCTGCTTTCAAATGGAAGTGCAGACATCTGTTGTGTCTTATTATTCCTTTACAAATATAGGAATGCTGACTACAGTTACAAATCAAACGTGATTGGTGTTTTTTCTCGTCACACAGCAACATTTTCGGCATATCGGCATTATTTCATTGTATCAGTCATCACCTGCAAAATCATCTGTTCAACTGTCAAAATTAGTCAAGAAGACACTTCAATACCATGTATATCAGACATCGATCTGTTTGCATGAGAATGAGTGAGGAGGGTGAGGAGGGTGAGGAGGGGGACCAGTGAAGAAGTGAGCTGTGAAACTCCAGCTTCTTTTACAGTACTATGGGCTACATACAGTTTCCCTCTCTTTTTTCTCTCTTTGGTTTCTTTGTGTTTATTTTACAGTAAATCGAACTCTGATGGATGAAGTTACTGTGTGTGTTACTGAAAATTATAACAGTTTCCTTGGAAGTATGAGAGCAACGTGTGAATCAAAACTCGAAGGTTCTTCTTACTGTGAAATGCTTTTTTTCTTTATTTTCTTATACAATATGTTTTCTGTTAGCTAAACAAACCAAAAAAGAAAAAAAACGATCTCAGGAACCATTGTGACTGAAGGACTGGCCTCAGACAGTAGATGAGGGATATTTCAATGGTCCTCTGCCCTTATTGACAAACATCTAAACATTTTGACTGTCAGTGGTCACATGATGCCAAAAGGACAAAGCATTTTGAGGGCACTGACCATTTGTTTGAGAAAGAAATGTAGTTTTTCCACCTCAGTGAACTGTTTTGGAAGAGATCTGATCTCTGACAGGTGAACCATGTGGTTCTGCTGAATCGTCCAGGTTATTTTTGACAAAAGAACCAAGAGAATTGAGAATGTCTGGTCTGTTTAGAAAAATGAGCCAAAACTGTTGAGAAGGATCTTTGCATTTTGGTGGCTCTGACTGTTTATATGGGAATGATAAGTGGCTTTGAAATATGAGTGAAACGTTTTGGGAGAGACATGAGCCTCTATATAAGTGAACTATAGTGTTATGCTGAACTGTAAGACCGTTTTGCTAAGTCATCTTAGCGTTTTGAAAATGTAATTTCAGTTTCAAGAAATGAGCCAAACCAATGTAGAAAAACTGTAAAACACAGCTTATACATTTTGAACATTTTTGTTGCATCCAGGCTGAATCGCTTCAATAAGACCTACATGAAGAAGTGGCTGATCGCCGGCGACCGCTCCACCGAGCCGCAGCTCATCTCCTTCTACAACAAGCTGGAGATGAAACAGGCCATGATGCTGGCGGAGAGCGGAAGCTCGGCCAAGCTGCCGTCCCTCGTCGCCATGCAGTAAGCCACGCGCCAGTCCCCACCCAGTTTTCCACCACAAATTATGGACATTTGAAAAGTTGATATTCATATGAAAGTCAAGAATAAGATAGAAAAATCTCATCTATGGGGGAACGTAGTTAAAATCAAATCTGCCTGTTTGGAGTTGCTCAGAAATGTCCAAAAATGTGAATCCGCTGACCCTGAATTGGATAAAGCCACGTAACAGAAGGATCGATGAATGGATAGATTATTATTTGACACATCAGTCTTACAAACTGGGGAACCATGATTCAATGCTTCTGTGCTTTAAGGCTGGAAAAGACAGTGCAACATCAGTTGTCATTCAAAACCGTCCAGCTCTCTCCACCTCCGGTGACTTGATGTGTTTTCTAACAGAAACATTCAGCCGAAAGAGCCGGTCAGACGCCGGGTGATACCGAGCATCTCCAAGAGCCGCGAAGAGGAGATCAGGAAGATGCTGCGAGCCAACCTGCAGAAAACCCGACAGAGGGTGAGCTGCGGGGGCTTCTCCTTTATTGGAGCAGCACGAGAGTCCTGAAGATTCCGGAACGTTCCCGTCCCGTTTGTGATGGTTGTGTTTTATTTGCTTCTCAGCTCCGCTCGTACAGCAGACACGACCTGATGATCGACCCGTTCGAGGAAGACATGAGCGAGGTCCGCTTCCGGAAGCAGAGGGTGGAGATGGAGAGGAGGGTGCGTCTCACCAAAATCGGACGAGAATCTGCACATTTGAAACCCTTGAAAAGCGAGATAATTGGCGTGAACGTGCTGACGTGTTTATATCTCACTGACAGATGAGCCACTACCTCACAGTACCTGCAAACCGACAGGAGACACCGCCCGTGAGGAAAGTGGGCTTTGAAACAGGTTTGTTAAGCAACCTATTGATTATTTTAAACTTTAATGAGAAGGCAATCTGTTGCTTGTGTGGAGTATCTCTCCTTTGTGGCTTTGGGGCAGTGTTTTCCAAAGTGTGGGACAGATCCCCCCCCTGCGGGGAGCTACAGAGATTTTTCTTTCACACTATATAGAAAGAATTCTGCGACCTTTTAAACGAAAAGCATCTGGTAAAAGTCTTTATTTATTGAGCCTGTTCAAAAGGTCCTGACACCCGAAGCACTGCTTCAGCTGAACCTGCTGCTTGTCTCTGTTCCTTCTCCAGAGCACAAGGTCTACAGGTACGATGACAGCGAGAGCCCCAGGGGCCCCTCGTCTCCCAGCCCCCCCGCTGCCCTGCGCCTGCTGGACCAGTCGCCACCGACACCCGGCCGGAGCGGCTCGGTGCGGGTGGAAAGCGAGTCAGCGCAGAGGGCCGCGGAGGCCGACGACCAGGAGGAGCAGCTGACGATGATGCGCTTCCTCAGCGACCCCGGCCCCAACGAAGAGGAGGAGCGCGACGGATAAAACCCCGGAGGGACGAAGCACATTTACAGTACTTGAAACCTGATCTCCACAGGATGTGTTCAGCGAGTGGAGGTCCGTTCGAGGAGGGTCGCTGTAGCAAAGCTGAATTTATCGTTAAAAATGTTGTGTCTGTTACATGTGATTATCCAAGTTGGTTTTCTCTTAACAGTTCCCATGAATTTCATACATTTTATTGTCATGTACCATTCAGTATTACCAAAGCTCACACAACAGGATGTTTACTCATAATTTCTGGCTTCTTTTACATCCCGATCGGTATTTTGCATAACAACGTGCAAACGAAAATGGAGTATTTGTTTTGACCGGCTTAAAGCACCTGATGGGTGGAGTCTGCCCCGGAGGAAAAGGTCGGGACTTGAACCCAGGTCCCTGACATTCAAAGTCAAGATTGCATCATGAAGCACAAACTAGGGATTACAAACTGCAAACTATAGTTCGACAGTTGCAGGTAAAACTCTCCCGATGCTGTCACTATTAGGATTATTGCTAATTGCAGTATTGCGAAGAAATTTCATTTGCACTTTCATGATAGCCAGATCGTGAACCTCGCCCACCTTTCTCTGTCTGGGAGACCACGGTGCCTGTATCTGTGGCCCAAAGTAACATGGTTGACTTTAGGAAGCCAGTACTTTCAAGAAAAGAAAAAGCTATACCAACTTACAAGACTTCTTTCATGCTGTTATTTAAACATGAACAGCAAAGTTGAAGGACTGAGGTCCGTCTCGTGAGTCCCATAATTATTCCTGTCCTTTTTGCTGTGCCCCCAGCAGGGAATATTCCCCATTATTTGGCTTAGTTAGGTGGTTTCAGCGGTTTCAGCCACCAAACGCTGAGAATATACTGACATTGTGGAGACATACAAAACTTGCATTTTTCGGGAGACGGGTTGATTCCTTACTAAAGATAATAGCTTAAGTCGGTGGCATCCAGTCTCTGTCCTTGGTTATTGCCATCAATCTGGTTACAAGCTCCTGATGGCACTCAGGTGTGTTGCAGAAGGGAGACACCACACTTAACTGAGGTTGCATTAGTCAAGCTGTTCAGCAAACTCATCTCTTCAAAATAAAATATGAAATCTGTTATCCCAAAGTTATTAAAAGAAAAGTTTGCAAAAGAAGAAGACAGATATTGTTTGACCAAGTTCTGTGAATAAGCTTATCACTGTGCTTATAACTGCATGATTTATCTGATTTTTTTTCCCTCAGGGACTGAAACACACGACTTCATAATGTGACTGACATATTCAAGCCTCATTCGTCTATTTTGTCAAATAATCCTGGTTGTTCTATGTGAATATTTGTGGGATGAAAAAAAGAGCTTTATATCAAATGCATTCCTGCAAACTGAGCATGCAGAGATGACTAACGGAGAGATTAAGAAGACTTATGTCTGCACTTCACAGCACTTGACTGCCTAAGCTTTTACTGCCTGCACATGTTTGCCTTAAAATGTTCTGCTTATTGTGTCTATTTTTATATTTTGCAAAAATAAAGACTGTGTTAAAGTTGTAACCATTTGTCTTGAAATAAAGGCAGGAAGTGTTTACAGGATGACCAAAATAATTGATCTGATTGAGTTGGAGCTGTAAAATTGTGAATCAGAACCATGGACAGAGTTATTAACAAGCCTCATTCCTCACTTGAGTAAAAGAAGCAAGATCTTTGGATTAAAATGACCAGAAAACGATGGAGGGGACAGTGATCAGGGCTGTCTCCTGAAGTCCACTGTCATCTCCACGGTTTTGAGTGTGTTCAGCTCCAGGTTGTTCCCACTGCACCAGAACACCAGCCGCTCCACCTCCTGCCTGTATGCAGACTCATCTCCGTCCTGGATCAGGCCGATGACGGTGGTGCCGTCTGCAAAATTCAGGAGTTGGACAGCTGGGTGCTTGGAGGTGCAGTCGTTAGTGTAGAGGGAGAAGAGCAGTGGGGACAGGACACACCCCTGGGGGGCGCCAGTGCTGACAGTCCGGGTTGTAGAGGTGATGTCTCCCAGCCTCACCTGCTGTCTCCTGTCTGTCAGGAAGCTGGTTATCCACCGACAGATGGACGGAGACACGTTGAGATGGGAGAGTTTGGAGGAGAGGACGTCTGGGATGATGGTATTGAATGCCGAACTGAAGCCTACAAACAGAGTCCTTGCATAGTTCCAAGAGCTGTCAAGATGCTGCAGGATGTAGTGCAGCCCCAAACTGACAGCATCGTCCACCGACCTGTTTGCCCGGTAGGCAAACTGCAGGGGGTCCAGCCGGGGTCCTGTTATAGTCCTCAGGTGGTTCAGCACTAGTCTTTCAAAGGACTTCATGACCACAGACGTTACAGCCACCGGCCTGGAGTCGTTCAGTCCTGTAATGGGGGACTTCTTGGGGAATGGAATAATGGTGGAGCGCTTGAAGATGGATGGAACTTCACACAGCTCCAGGGAGCGATTGAAGATCCTGGTGAAGACTGGTCAGCGCAGGTTTTAAGACAGGAGGGGGACACTCCATCTGGGCCTGGTGCTTTTCTGACCTTCTGTCTCTGAAACAGCCGGCTGAGCTCCTCTTCACACACTCTGAGGGGGCCGAGGGGGGCCAGGTTGAAGTGCAGGTAGAGGTGTGGCGGTGGTTGTTGTGGACCGGGTGAGTGGGCTTGGAAGGGTGAGAGGTGTGGAGCTGTCCCTCTCAAACCTACAGTAGAAGTCAGAATGACAGCAAAGTAAAATGTACTGGGGGGAAAACAGAAGTCCAAATTAAAATGCACGCAATCATAAATGCATCAAGTGTAAAGGGGAGGGAAGTAGTAAGTATTTTAAGGAAAAAAAGGGATAAAAAATAAACATGAATGAACAAGTGTTAAAACTGTTCATGTGAGGATGATTAAATGATTAAAGTTGAACAGAACAATTAAGAAAGAATGCAAAACCATTTGGAATCACAACACTAATGTGAGATGAATCAACGAAAAACAAGCAGCATTTGGTCCTAAAGCTACCTTCAGATTATGTAAAACATAGTATTCGACATGAATGAATTCAAAATGATAAAGTCTGAAACTCAAGCAGAGGTGCAAATCAACCAACATCCAGCTGCAGAGTAACAACAACAAATTAAATCAACTACGAGATAACATATACAACAAATTAAGCAAAATGACTTCAAAGATACACAACATCGATATAAAAACATGACAAGGACGAAAGTGATATAAGAAAACCAAAGATTTCAAACAACTGAAATAACACAAACAAAGACCACAACAGTACCAAAAAAAGATGAGATGCAAAAGTACCACAAATGAGAATTTTTGTAGCAAAGATAAGAAAAACAACTACAATCATGCAGTGCATAAAAAGTGACACAGAATACTCAAAAGACTTTGAACATGAAACATTTAGACTCTAAAACTGCCATAAAAAGACAATCATAGAGATCCCAATGGTAACAAAAGGATGATCAGAATAGCAAAGTATCCGAATAGATTAGATAACAACAACAACAACAACAACAACAAAAAACCCAAAACCATTGGCAAATTGGAACAAAACTGGATGAGTGTGTAAACTTAGTTATGTTTGTCAGAGTTATGTTTGATGATCCTCCCAGGACAAACAGGAAACTCCAGCAGGGAATAACAGGGAGTTAAAAGTCCCTGTCATAACTACCAGCAGTGTGAGGCATCAGAGAGGTAAGCTGGGGTAACAAGAAGACCAACTAACATCCAACAAACACCAGAAGCAGCAGACATGGACTTCTCTGGCACCTGGAAGATTTATTCTGAGGAAAACCTTGAGGCCTTTCTCAAAGCAGTGGGTAAGAATATTTCAACAATTAAACATTTACAGTACGTACATATGTGTGCATGTAACTATATTTGAATATATGCTTAAGGTGCCCCTGATATGATCATCAAAATGCGTCAAAATAAAGAAAAACCCGTGGTAGTGATTGAGCAGAAAGGAGATGAGTTCACCTACACACTGAAGACTGCCATCTGCACTCAAAGCCACTCGTTCACCCTGGGAAAGGAGACAGAAATGACCACTCCTGACGGCAGGAAGCTGAAGGTAACAAAACATACAGTAACAATGAGAGAGCTTTTTGAGGAGGAGTGAAGCCTGGGAAGCATTTCCCCATTTTTTGTGGATTTAACTGAAATATAAATGTTTTTGAGTCGCAATGGACAGCTGGAGCAGGGCGAGAGATATGTCTCTGACAAATATTATTTGTTTGTTTGTTTGTTTTGTTTTTAAAATGAATTCAGTTGTTGGATTGAAGAAATAACGTGATCTCTCTAGAATCAGAGAGCGGTTTGTCCATGTGTTCTATTTCTTTTTGCACAGTGCACTTTCACAGTGCAAGACGGGAAGCTGATTTCTGTGACAGAGAAGTACACCTCTGTCCGAGAGATACAAGGAGATGAAATGGTTGAGGTCAGTGGCTTAACGCTTTATATTTAAAGAAGAATTATAAAGCTGCTTATATTTCTTGCTGTACTGGTGTGTGTCAATTTAGATACAAGCAAGAAATTTCACCGTAGTAGAAACATAATGTAAATTAATAAACAGTCTGACATCTGACATCAGTAAGTGGCTGATTTGTTCTTAATAAATGTTTTTGAAAGCAGGTAGGTGTGTGTTTCTAATGTTTCATGACACCTGTTACTGCAGAATATTGCCTGTTATTCTGCAACACCATTGTTGGTTTTACATACAGTAAGAAATGTAAACATGAAGCAAATGAAAAACATTTTCACATTTGAAACAGAACAACACGCACAGTATAGAAAACCTTGATAAGGGCTGAAAACAAACAAACACAAAAAAACTTGTTTTTGGTCACTTTAGGAAAATCAATCAGTTTTAAGGATTAAAAGATCTAGAATTACGGTGTTCTGACTAACCTTAAATATCAAAATTGGTAAATTCAGACATGCAAAGAATGTGATTGTCGTTCATTTGTGTCAGTCATGTTTTCTTTCTTTGTCTTTTTTCCAGACCATCACTTGTGGCTCTGTCACGCTCACATCTAAAAGTAAACGAGTCTGATCAACTCATGGATCGATCGAAAGACCTGTTCATCCTGAAGCAAGGAGCCATACCAGAAAAATTACTATTATACAAGATTTCAAGAAATAAATAAACATTTTAAAAACACATGTGCTTGATTTATTGACTGATATTTGGTGTTTCAGTAGTTTCAGCCGGTGCAGTTATTTAAAAGTTGGAGTAATTTAAATCCAGCTGTTTTGTAAATTTTCCTCAAACTCAATGGTTTACAAGGGAATGCAGGGCTATAGTTCATCAGTTATAACTTAATAATAGATGTAATAGCAATACAGATCAAAACTTTTCCTTTTTTTTCCCTTTTTTTTTAAAGCTAATCTTTCTTGGCTTCACAATGTTGTAGTGGTTAGCACCATCACTTTTCTGTGCTGTTGGGCCTTTCTGTGCAGAATTAGCCTGTTCCCCCATATGCACACAGGTTTTCTTTCGGTACTGTGGACTGGGGAAGTCCAGGATGTACCCTCACTTCATCCACACACATGGGTTTGACTCCAGTGGCCCTGCAATCCCCAGTTGAATAAAGTGGCTTATTTATAATTTATTTATGAACAAAAGGCCATTTGACAGCATTTTTAAGTTTGTCTGTGGGGTGGGATAGTGTCTCCTCAGTTTGTCGGATTGAGCTTATCTCTGCTTTAATTGCTATCTTTCAGTGAATGCATGTCATGTTTCTGACCATCTTCCATGCATGTTGACTGAACAAACTCACTTTCTTGGTCTTCTGGCTCTGACCTGCAGGGAGCGCTGTGGCTCCCCCTCGTCTTCTTGGTTTCCTGCGAAGAAGGAAAAGGCGCCTTCTAAGTGCGCGTGCGTGGCACATTTTTTTTATTTCTCTGTTTCGATTGAAACACGTTTCTTCTCCTGGCAGTGTGAAAGTGTATGTCCAGATACATGAGGCCTCCAAATACGTCTTTGTTTGTCAGGAACATCTCTGATGAGTCCCGGTGAGTCCTTGAAACGCGCCGCTCCTCGCTCAGTAACTCACTCCCGTTGTTTAGCCTAGCGGCTAACGTTAGCCTCCTCGGAGGAGCCTCAAGTTGTGTTAAAGCTGCAGCTGCGGTGAATGTGGCGGTATTTTAAAGTATTTCCACTCATACCTATTCGAAGCTAGCCCATGTGAAAGTTGGAAATGGGTTTTGTTCTGGGTTTTATGTAGCTTTGTGGCGGTTTTAGTTGATTGTTGCTCGTTTTCAAGCTAACGTCCTATCGTACACAAGTGATGTGTGTTTTCAAGGAGAATCTGCCACAAATCTGAAAAAAAACCACCAAATTTTATGTTGACATGTGCGTAATTCTTAGTTTCTGGAGTACAATGATTATTTTTATTCGGTTAAGTGTTTAAACGTGTTAATTCAAGCCTTTTCCATTTTTTTCTTTGAACCGTAAACGTTGCATGTGAAGCTTGTAAGTACTGGACACTGCCACATTAAAACAGCTTTATTTACAGTAATACCCCACTATGTTTTGTAGTTTACTTTTGTTGTTAAAGTTTGTAAATAAAGAGTTAAAAAAACAGCATTATTTAAAAAGTCCACCTTTGTTATAATATCCCGCTCTTAGAAATTATGATCAATACACATTTGAACGTTTCTTAATTCGCCAAAGTTCGCATTTTGAAAACAGACATCACTGTAAATGTTTACATTAACGTACACAACTCCACTGAAACTGTTTAAGTGCATTTTAGGTGGTGTGGACAAAAAGACTGTCTTTTAATTAAGACTGTAAATCACAGTAGGAATGCACAACAGTGGATTATTTCCCCTAGATGTATCAGTCTTCGACCACTTTCTCTAATATATTTGTATTAGTGTTGATCTCTTGCCAGTAGTGGAGTTAATGCAGTTTTGTGCCTGTCTTTTTGTAAACTGTCCAAAGGCTGATGCAGGCAAAAATTCAGATTTTTGAAACCGTTAACATGGTTTACAAAGGTGGGCTTGTTTGGTGTTGTGACTTGATGAAATTCTATAAAATATTTAACGTTTATAAGCCTCTTTTTATCCACAGAAATGTTTACTTTGATTTGATGCCTTCATTGACAAATAATACGAATGGTTTTTGTATTTATGAATAAGTTTAACAAGTCAAATGTTTAAACAAATGATAAGTGGAAT